>NW_027143983.1:0-43859 GCF_026170545.1 Melanerpes formicivorus
CTTCCCCATCTCCTCTTCCCCATCTTCTCTTCACCATCTCCTCTTCCCCCATCTTCTCTTCACCATCTTCTCTTCCCCATCTCCCCTTCCCCATCTCCCCTTCCCCATCTCCTCTTCCCCATTTCCTCTTCACCATCTCCTCTTCCCCATCTCCTCTTCCTCATCTCCTCTTCCCCATCTCTTCTTCACCATCTCCTCTTCCCCATCTCCTCTTCCCCATCTCTTCTTCACCATCTCCTCTTCCCCATCTCCTCTTCCTCATCTCCTCTTCCCCATCTCTTCTTCACCATCTCCTCTTCCCCATCTCCTCTTCCCCATCTCTTCTTCACCATCTCCTCTTCCCCATCTCCTCTTCCTCATCTCCTCTTCCCCATCTCTTCTTCACCGTCTCCTCTTCCCCATCTCCTCTTCCCCATCTCTTCTTCTCCATCTCCTCTTCCCCATCTCTTCTTCTCCATCTCCTCTTCCCCATCTCCTCTTCCCCATCTCCTCTTCCCCATCTCCCCTTCCTCATCTCCTCTTCCCCATCTCTTCTTCACCATCTCCTCTTCCCCATCTCCTCTTCCCCATCTCCTCTTCATCATCTTCTCTTCACCATCTTCTCTTCACCATCTCCCCTTCCCCATCTCCCCTTCCCCATCTCCCCTTCCCCATCTCCCCTTCACCATCTCCCCTTCACCATCTCCTCTTCCCCATCTTCCCTTCCTCATCTCTTCATCTCCCCTTCCTCATCTCCTCTTCCCCATCTCCTCTTCTCCATCTCCCCTTCCCCATCTCCCCTTCCTCATCTCCTCTTCCCCATCTCCTCTTCTCCATCTCCCCTTCCTCATCTCCCCCTCCCAATATTCCCTTCCTCATCTCTTCATCGGCTCTTCCTTATCTCCTCTTCCTTATCTCCTCTTTCCCATCTCCTCTTTCCCATTTCCTCTTCCCCATCTCCTCTTCCCCTCCTTTTCTTTCCTAGTTCCTCTTCCCCAGCTCCTCTGCTCCACCTCCTCTCCCTCCTCTCCACACCAGATTTCTGTAATCTGAAGATACTTCACCCTCAGGTCTCTGGCAAGAGCAGGAAGAGGCTCAGAGGAGCAAGAGCAGGACGAGGCTCACAACCAGATCTTCTCCCTGCCCTGTCCAGCTGAGAAACCTGCCAGTAGGATTGCCAGTGGGCAGGCTGGTGCCCAAAGAAGCACCCAGGTCCAACAGCTCTTGGGCAAACCAGCTGAGCAAAACCAATGGCTGAATCCTTGACATCCAGGTAGAAATGGGAAGAAATTCCATGGCAGAACCAGGGCTCCTCTGAGCACACCCACCCAGCTCTACCCCTGCTAACAATAGAGGGGGAGACATCCTGCTGGCTGAACATGAGCCAGGGGGTGGCCAAGAAGGCCAGCAGCAGCCTGGCCTGGAGCAGCAATGCTGTGGCCCAGCAGGAGCAGGGCACTGGGGAGGCCACTCCTTGAATCCTGGGTTCAGCTTTGGGCTCCTCTCTCCAAGAAGGACATTGAGAGGCTGGAGCAGGGCCAGAGAAGGGCAACCAAGCTGGGGAAGGGTCTGGAGAGCAGAGCTGGGGAGGAGCAGCTGAGGGAGCTGGGGGTGTTTAGCCTGGAGAAGAGGAGGCTGAGGGAGACCTCATTGCTCTGCAGCTCCCTGAGAGGAGGCTGGAGGCAGCTGGGGGTTGGGCTCTGCTCCCATGGAACAAGTGATAGAATGAGAGGAAATGGCCTGAAATTGTGCCAGGGGAGGGGTAGGTTGGAGCTGAGGAACAATTTCTTTGCTGCCAGAGTGGTCAGGGATTGGCAGAGGCTGCCCAGGGAAGTGGTAGAGTGCCCATGCCTGCAGGTGTTCCATGTGGTCATGGCACTTAGGCCCATGGTTTGGTGACCATGGTGGGGTTGGGTTGCTGCTTGGACTGGATGCTCTTGGAGGGCTTTTCCAACCCAATCAATTCTATGACTCCTCCTTGCTTCAGGACAGAAGTCCCCAGCCTGGCTGTTCTGCACTTTGACCAGAGCAACCCCAGGCAGTGCTACAGGCTGGGGGCAGAGTGGCTGAGAGCAGCCAGGCAGAGAGGGACCTGGGGGAAGTAGTGGACAGCAGCTGAACAGGAGCCAGCAGTGTGCCCAGGGGGCCAAGAAGACCAAGGGCATCCTGGCCTGCAGCAGGAAGAGTGTGGCCAGCAGGAGAAGGGAAGTCCTTGTGCCCTGTGCTCAGCACTGCTGAGGCCACAGCTTGAGTCCTGTGTCCAGTTCTGGGCTCCTCAGGTCAGGAAAGAGGTTGAGCTGCTGGAAGGTGTCCAGAGAAGGGCAAGAAAGCTGGGGAGGGGTCTGGAGCACAGCCCTGGGAGGAGAGGCTGAGGGAGCTGGGGTTGCTTAGCCTGGGGAAGAGGAGGCTCAGGGGAGACCTTCTTGCTCTCTGCAACTCCCTGCAGGGAGGTTGGAGCCAGGTGGGGGTTGGTCTCTTCTGCCAGGCAATCAGCAGCAGAACAAGAGGACACAGCCTCAAGCTGTGCCAGGGGAGGTTTAGGCTGGAGGTGAGGAGAAAGTTCTTCACTGAGAGAGGAATTGGCCCTTGGGATGTGCTGCCCAGGGAGGTGGTGGAGTCCCCATCCCTGGAGGTGTTCAGGAGGGGATTGGATGTGGCCCTTGGAGCCATGGTTCAGTCATGAGGTCTGTGGTGCCAGGTTGGACTGGATGATCTCTGAGGTCTCTTCCAACCTTGGTGATTCTGTGTGATTCTGTGGGCCCAACCTGAGGACCCAGGCAAGAAAACCACCACATAGAAGCACTGAGTTGAGGTGGGGGTTGGAAGGCAGCTCTGCAGATCACTGAGTCCAACCTTCCTGCCCAAGCAGGACCACCCAGGGCAGGCCACACAGGAATGTACCCAGCTGGGTCTTGAAAGTCTCCAGGGAAGGAGACTCCACAACCCCTCTGGGCAGCCTGCCCCAGGGCTCCAACATCCTCACACCAAAGTTTCTCCTCACCTCCAGGTGGAATCTCCTGGGCTCCAGTTTGTGCCCTCTGGCCCTTCTCCTGTCACAGAGCTCCTGAACAGAGCCTGGCTCCTTCTTCCTGCCCCACACCCTTCAGATCTGTGTAGCCATTGACCAAATCCCCTCTCAAGGCTTCTCTTCCCCAGGCTCCAGAGCCCCACTAAGAAGACCATAGTATCATAGTATCATAGAATCAGTCAGGGTTGGAAGGGACCACAAGGATCAGCCAGTCCCAACCCCCCTGCCATGGGCAGGGACACCCCACACTAGATCAGCCTGGCCACAGCCTCAGCCAGCCTGGCCTTAAACACCTCCAGGGCTGGGGCCTCAACCACCTCCCTGCACAACCCATTGCAGGGCTTCACCACTCTCATGGGGAAGAACTTCCTCCTCCCCTCCAGCCTGAACCTCCCCACCTCCAGCTTCATTCCATTCCCCCTAGTCCTAGCACTCCCTGAGAGCCTGAGCAGTCCCTCCCCAGCCCTCCTGTAGCCCCCTGCAGATCCTGGAAGGCCACAATGAGGTCACCTCAGAGCCTTCTCTTCTCCACACTGAACAGCCCCAACTCCTTCAGTCTGTCCTCACAGCAGAGCAGCTCCAGCCCTCTGCTCCTCCTCCTGGCCCTGCTCTGGACACCTTCCAGCACCTCCACATCCCTCTTGTCATAGGGGCTCCAGAGCTGGAGGCAGGACTCCAGGTGGGGTCTCCCCAGAGCTGAGCAGAGGGGGAGAATCCCCTCCCTTGCCCTGCTGGCCACACTTCTCCTGCTGCAGCCCAGGCTCTGCTTGGCTTTCTGGGCTGCAAGTGCACACTGAGAGCTCCTGCCGAGCTTCTCCTCCCCCAGCACCCCCAAGGCTCTCTCCTCAGGGCTGCTTTCCAGCCAGTCCCTGCCCAGCCTGCATTTGTGCCTGGGATTGCCTCCAGCCAGCTGCAGGACCCTGCCCTTGCTCTTGTTGCACCTCCTGAGGTTGGCTTGTGCCCACCTCTCCAGCCTGCCCAGCTCCCTCTGGATGGATCCCTTCCCTCCAGCTGTCTGCTGCCCCACACAGCTTGGTGTCATCAGCAACCCTGCTGAGGCTGCACTCAGTGCCACTGTCCATGGCACCCACAGAGATGTTGAACAAGCCTGGGCCCAGGGCTGATCCCTGAGGGACTCTGCTTGTGCCTGGCCTCCCCTGGGCCATGGAGCCATGGACAGCCACTCTTTGGGTGCAGCCATCAAGCCAGTTCTGTATCCATCCAGTGGTCACCCATCACACCCATGTGTCACCAGCCTGGGGACCAGGATGTGGTGGGGACAGTGTCAAAGAAGGCTTTCAGTGTCAAACCTTTCACCTGTGCTGCACAGCAGAGCATGGTGAAATCATCCCCTGGTGACACCATCCCCAGGCAAACAACCTCCCCAGGCTGCACATCCATGTGTAAAAGACCACAGTGAGGGAGCACCATGATGCACCCTCCTGCATTTATGCAGGGAGAAGACAGAGAGATGTTGCTGGGATCATCACCACTGCCATCCATTTTAAACAGCCCCCCTGGCTATATAAGGGCTGCCTCAGCAGTGCCCATTCCCAGCCTGGAGGAAAGGAAGAGACACTCACTGTCAGGTCACACCTGGGAAGATCAGTGGGCAGAGATGGCTCCAGGTACTCCTCTTTGTTTCAGCTCCAAAGGGTGGTCAGTGCTGGGGGTGATGGGGAACGATGCCACTGCGGGGGTGTGGAGGGCTCTGGAGGGCTCTGGAGGGCTCTGGAAGGCTCTGGAGGGCTCTGGAGGGCTCTGGAAGGCTCTGGAGGGCTCTGGGGGACTCTAGAGGGCTCTGGAAGGCTCTGGAGGACTCTGGAGGGCTCTGGAGGGCTTTAGAGGACTCTGGGAGGCTCTGGAGGACTCTGGAGGGCTTTAGAGGACTCTGGAGAACTCTAGAGGACTCTGGAGGGCTCTAGAGGGCTCTGGAGGACTCAGGAAGGCTTTGAAGGGCTCTAGAGGACTCTGGAGGGCTTTAGAGGACTCTGAAAGGCTCTGGAGGACTCTGGAGGACTCTGGAGGGCTTTAGAGGACTCTGGAGAACTCTAGAGGACTCTGGAGGGCTCTAGAGGGCTCTGGAGGACTCAGGAAGGCTCTGAAGGGCTCTAGAGGACTCTGGAGGGCTCTAGAGGACTCTGGAAGGCTCTGGAGGACTCTGGAGGGCTCTGGAGGGCTTTAGAGGACTCTGGAAGGCTCTGAAGGACTCCAGAGGGCTCTGGAGGGTTCTAGAGGGCTTTAGAGGACTCTGGAAGGCTCTGAAGGACTCTAGAGGACTCTGGAAGTCTCTGGAGGACTCTAGAGGACTCTGGAGGGCTCTGGAGGGGAGAGTGATGCTGTGGAGGGCTACAGCCACTGCCAGCTCTCAATTATAATGTGGCAACGTTAGGAATCTTTGCCAACAGGGGGACTGAATTAATGAACTCTGGTAGTCTTCAGCCCAAACTGGGCAGAGAGAGGGTGGAAAACATGAAGAGCAAGGTCAAGGCATAGAGACACTCACTCCAAGGAGGACATTGAGAGGCTGGAGAGTGTCCAGAGAAGGGCAACAGAGCTGGGGAAGGGTCTGGAGAGCAGGGCTGGGGAGGAGCAGCTGAGGGAGCTGGGGGTGTTGAGCCTGGAGAAGAGGAGGCTGAGGGAAACCTCATTGCTCTCTGCAGCTCCCTGAGAGGAGGCTGGAGTCAGCTGGGGGTTGGGCTCTGCTCCCAAGGAACAAGCAATAGGATAACAGGAAACAGCCTCCAGTTGCCCCAGGGGAGGTTCAGGTTGGCCATGAGGAACCATTTCTCCTCCAGAAGGGTTGCCAAGGCCTGGCCCAGGCTGCCCAGGGCAGTGGTGGAGTCCCCATGGCTGGAGGGGTTTCAGAGCCCTGGAGATGTGGTGCTGAGGGCCAGGGGTGAGTGGTGCCCTGGCAGGGCTGGGCTCAGGGTTGGACTCAAGGCTCTTGGAGCTCACTTCCAACCAAAGCAGTTCTGTGGTTCCATGATCCTGGAAATGTTGTTAGGGATGTTCAAAATCAGACTCAAAGCCCAGGATGGAGATCAGGGATGATGTCAAATACAGACATCCAAGTCCTGCAGGCTCCAGGGCATCCCTCCACTGAAGGGCATTGCTCTGAGGTCTCTGGGAGCCCTTAGGGCCACTTAGAACCATTCAGGTTGGAAGGAGCCTTGAGACCACGAGGGCCAAGCCCTGACCCTGCCCTACCAAGGTCACCACATCACCAAGTGCCACATCTGAAGGACCTTTAAGCACCTCCAGGGATGGTGACTCCACCACCTCCCTGGGCAGCCTCTTCAAGGGCTGGAAACCTTTAGGCTTGAGGAAGATCACCAAATTCTACAAGAGTGCAGCAAAAGTAGCTGGGGACAGCACAGGTGGTGGCAGCAGCTCTCAGTCTTGTGAAGGCAAGGCAGCCTGGCATGAAGTGAGGCACTGCCAGGCCCTCCCCTGGTATCACAGTATCCTAGTATCAGTCAGGCTTGGAAGGGACCACAAGGATCAGCCAGTCCCAACCCCCCTGCCATGGGCAGGGACACCCCACACTAGATCAGCCTGGCCACAGCCTCAGCCAGCCTGGCCTTAAACACCTCCAGGGCTGGGGCCTCAACCACCTCCCTGGACAACCCAGTCCAGGGCTTCACCACTCTCATGGGCAAGAACTTCCTCCTCCCCTCCAGCCTCAATCTCCCCACCTCCAGCTTCCTTCCATTCCCCCTAGTCCTATCACTCCCTGAGAGCCTGAGCAGTCCCTCCCCAGCCTTCTTGGAGCCCCCTGCAGATCCTGGAAGGCCACAATGAGGTCACCTCAGAGCCTTCTCTTCTCCACACTGAACAGTTTCATAGTTTCATAGTTTCATAGTTTCATTCAGGGTTGGAAGGGACCACAAGGATCATCTAGTTCCAACCCCCCTGCCATGGGCAGGGACACCCCACACTAGATCAGGCTGGACAGAGCCTCATCCAGCCTGCTCTTAAACACCCCCAGGGACGGGGCCTCGACCACCTCCCTGGACAACCCATTCCAGGGTTTCACCACTCTCATGGTGAAGAACCTCCTCCTCACATCCAGCCTGAATCTCCCCACCTCCAGCTTCATTCCATAAACAGCCCCAGCTCCTTCAGTCTGTCCTCACAGCAGAGCAGCTCCAGCCCTCTGCTCCTCCTCCTGGCCCTGCTCTGGACACCTTCCAGCCCCTCCACATCCCTCTTGCCATAGGGGCTCCAGAGCTGGAGGCAGGACTCCAGGTGGGGTCTCCCCAGAGCTGAGCAGAGGGGGAGAATCACCTCCCTTGCCCTGCTGGCCACACTTCTCCTGCTGCAGCCCAGGCTCTGCTTGGCTTTCTGGGCTGCAAGTGCAGACTGAGAGCTCCTGCTGAGCTTCTCCTCCCCCAGCACCCCCAAGGCTCTCTCCTCAGGGTTGCTTTCCAGCCAGTCCCTGCCCAGCCTGCATTTGTGCCTGGGATTGCCTCCAGCCAGCTGCAGGACCCTGCCCTTGCTCTTATTGAACCCACCACCTCCTGCCTGATCACACAAGGAGCAGTGCCCTCTGCTCTTCTCATCAGGGCAGGGACTAAGGGAAAACAGGAGGATGAGAGGGAAAACCCCAGGGACACACTCTGGGTTCCAAGGACAGCCAGGAAGACACTGCTTGGAGCAGGACAAGCCCCAAGGGCAGGTCCAGTGACAGGGGGTGGGGGTTCATTTGGTTTGGGGGAGAGCTAACCTCACCCCCAGAGTCCAACAAGACATGGGAGGAGAGGCTGAGGGAGCTGGGGTTGCTTAGCCTGGAGAAGAGGAGGCTCAGGGGAGACCTTCTTGCTCTCTGCAACTCCCTGCAGGGAGGTTGGAGCCAGGTGGGGGTTGGTGTCTTCTCCCAGACACCCAGCACCAGAACAAGAGGACACAGTCTCAAGCTGTGCCAGGGGAGGTTTAGGCTGGAGGTGAGGAGAAAGTTCTTCTCAGCAAGAGAGATTGGCCACCGGGATGTGCTGCCCAGGGAGGTGGTGGAGTCCCCATCCCTGGAGGTCTTCAAGAGGGGCTTGGATGTGGCATTTGGAGCCATGGTTTGGTTGTCAGGAGGGGTTGGGTGACAGGTTGGGCTTGCTGAGCTCTGAGCTCTTTTCCAACCTTACTGATTCTATGATTCCATGCCTCTATGATCAGAGAAGGTAACCATGGAGTGAAGAGGCTGAGAACTGCTTGCCAGGTGCCAGCCCCTGCTCTGCCCACACCTTTCCTCTCTGCCCCGCTGCAGGCTCTCGCGTCTCTCCTCTCCTCCTGGCTGTGATGGCTCTGGGACTGCAGTGGCCACAGGAAGCTGCCAGCTTCCCAGCCATGCCCCTGTCCAACCTCTTTGCCAACGCTGTCCTGAGAGCTCAGCACCTTCACCTCCTGGCTGCTGAGACATACAAAGAGTTCGTAAGTGCCTCGGAGCCTCTCCCCTGCGGGAGGTTGATGGTTTCAGGGCCACCTTCCAGACACACAGAACCTCCAGCTGCTGGGGGCTCCTCTGCTAGCTCTTGATGAGGAGAAAGGCTCTCAACAGGACAGGTCTGGAGAACAGAGCTGGGGAGGAGCAGCTGAGGGAGCTGGGGGTGTTCAGCCTGGAGAAGAGGAGGCTGAGGGAGACCTCATTGCTCTCTGCAGCTCCCTGAGAGGAGGCTGGAGCCAGCTGGGGGTTGGGCTCTGCTCCCAGGGAATAAGCAACAAGGAAATGGTCTCAAGTTGCCCCAGGGGAGGTTTAGGTTGGCCATGAGGAACAATTTCTTCCCCAGAAGGGTTGCCAAGGCCTGGCCCAGGCTGCTCAGGGCAGTGGTGGAGTCCCCATCCCTGGAGAGGTTTCAGAGCCCTGGGGATGTGGTGCTGAGGGCCAGGGGTTGGTGGTGCCCTGGCAGTGCTGGGCTCAGGGTTGGACTCAACGACCTCAAAGGTCTCTTCCAACCAAACCATCAAGATTCTGTGTCCTGCCAGCCTGGACCCTGCTCTCTCAGCAGTCTGCCCCACCTCTGATCCTGCACAGTCCCCTCCTCTGGGCCAGTGCTGCCCATGTCCAAGGTCTCAAAGAGAAACTGAGAGCAGTGGGAGATGGCACAGACACTTCACAGTCACCTACACCCCTGGGGGGCTTTGAGCTGGCACTTTGGGAAGAGCTGTCCCTGAGGGTCACCTACTCCTTGGCAGAACCCAGCCCAAGCATGGTTTGCACCTTAGCTTAGGGAGAGGTGGCTGTGCCAACCTGTGAGCTCCTGCTCCCCCCTGCCAAGCTGGCACAGACACCTCATGCCTCAGGACAGCTGGGGAAGCCTCTGTGGGCTTCTCCCAGGTCAGAGGGAAGGGATCTGAGTGCCTGGGCTGTCTCCACAGGAACGTACCTACATTCCAGAGGACCAAAGGCACACCAACAAAAACTCCCAGGCAGCCTTCTGCTACTCGGAAACCATCCCTGCACCCACGGGCAAGGATGATGCCCAGCAGAAATCTGTAAGTGATGCCCCTGGGCCATGCCCAGAGCTGTCTGCAGAGCCCAGCTGGGCTCCAGTTCAGAGCCAGAGGGTTTCCATCCCTGCACCCACGGGCAAGGATGATGCCCAGCAGATATCTCTAAGTGATGCCCCTGGGCCATGCCCAGAGCTGTCTGCAGAGCCCAGCTGGGCTCCAGTTCAAGCCCAGAGGGTTTCCATCCCTGCTCCCACAGGCAAGGATGATGCCCAGCAGATATCTGTAAGTGATGCCCCTGGGCCATGCCCAGAGCTGTCTGCAGAGCCCAGCTGGGTTCCAGTTCATGCCCAGAGGGTTTCCATCCCTGCTCCCACAGGCAAGGATGATGCCCAGCAGAAATCTGTAAGTGATGCCCCTGGGCCATGCCCAGAGCTGTCTGCAGAGCCCAGCTGGGCTCCAGTTCATGCCCAGAGGGTTTCCATCCCTGCACCCACAGGCAAGGATGATGCCCAGCAGATATCTGTAAGTGATGCCCCTGGGCCATGCCCAGAGCTGTCTGCAGAGCCCAGCTGGGCTCCAGTTCAAGCCCAGAGGGTTTCCATCCCTGCACCCACAGGCAAGGATGATGCCCAGCAGATATCTGTAAGTGATTCCCCTTGGGCCATGCCCAGAGCTGTCTGCAGAGCCCAGCTGGGCTCCAGTTCAAGCCCAGAGGGTTTCCATCCCTGCACCCACAGGCAAGGATGATGCCCAGCAGAAATCTGTAAGCTCTACCCCTGAGACATGCCCAGAGCTGTCTGCAGAGCCCAGCTGGGCTCCAGTTCATGACCAGCTGGGAGCACTTCACTCCTCCTCTCCCTTCCCTACTGTTTAAACCCTGCATGATGACAGTTGTGGCATGCTCTAGAAGTGAATCTCCCACCTCCAGGACATGCAGGACATGTGGCTGGGTGGTGGTCCTCAGCTTGCCAGCTTCTCAGTGCCTGCTGGAGCTGCAGGAGCAGGGCCACCTCCTGGGTCCCAGGCAGCATGGGGAACTCTACCAAACACTTCAGCTGCACAGCTTTGCCTCTTGCTTTTCTTCCTCCCAGGACATGGAGCTGCTTCGTTTCTCCCTGGTTCTCATCCAGTCCTGGCTGACCCCAGTGCAGTACCTGAGCAAGGTCTTCACCAACAACCTGGTGTTTGGCACCTCAGACAGAGTGTATGAGAAACTAAAGGACCTGGAAGAAGGGATCCTAGCTCTGATGAGGGTAAGTTGGAGCATGTAGGATGAGCAGAGAACACCTGAGATCCCCTAGATGCAGGGCAGCTCTCAGGGGCTTCCAAAGACCACGAGAAATCTCCCCACCTTCCACTCTGAAGACCCCTGGCACCCACTGGGCTTTGCTGACCTCAAGGCCATGAGATGGTGACACCCAACAGCACCATTTCCTCACTGGGGAGCTTAAGAAACCGCAAAACAACTGTGGGCAGCTCTGCCATAGCCACTGGGAGCAGAACACAGCAGGAAGGTCACAAACATCAGACCCAAAGTCTTCCCAAAGCCAACAGCACCGAACATTCAGCTCCTTAAAGCTGCTGGGCAGCAGCAGCACAGCTGCTCCATCTCCACACCAGCAGAGTGAGGGCAAGGGCAGGGTCCTGTCCCTGGGGAGGAACAACCCCCAGCAGCAGGACAGGTGAGGGGAGACCTGCTGGGAAGCAGCTCCATGGAGAAGGACCTGGGAGTGCTGGGGGACAGCAAGTTCCCCAGGAGCCAGCACTGTGCCCCCATGGCCAAGAAGGGCAATGGGCTCCTGGGGTGCCTGAAGCAGAGTGTGGCCAGCAGGTTGAGGGAGGCTCTCCTCCCCCTCTGCTCTGCCTTAGGGAGGCCACATCTGGAGTCCTAGGTCACATCCAGATGGGTTTTGAAAGTCTCCAGAGGAGACTCCACAACTTCTCTGGGCAGCCTGCTCCAGGCCTCCAACAGCCTCACACCAAAGAAGTTTTTCCTCCCTGGGTTCCAGTCTGTGTCCATTGCCCCTTGGCCTGTCCCAGGACACCACTGCAAAGAGCCTGGCCCCTTCCTGACACCCACCCCTCAGGTCTTTGTAACCATTGCTCAGCTCCCCTCTGGGGCTGCTCCTCTCCAGGCTCTCAGCCCCAGGGCTCTCAGCCTTTCCTCCTCACAGAGCTGCTCCAAGCCCCTCAGCAGCTTTGGATTCTCCACTGGACTCTCTCCAGTCATTCCCTGTGGCTCTTGAACTGGGGAGACCCAAACTGGACCCAGTACTCCTAACATGGTCTCCCCAAGGATCAAGGTTGGTCTGAAAGATCTTAGAATCACAGAGTTGTCAGGTTTGGAAGGGACCTCAAGGCTCAGTCAGCCCCAACCCCCCTGCCATGGGCAGGGACACCTCACACCACAGCAGGTTGCTCACAGCCACCTCCAGCCTGGCTGCAAACACCTCCAGGCAGGAGGCTTCCACCACCTCCCTGGGCAGCCTGTGCCAGGCTCTCACCACCCTCCTGGGGAACAACTTCTTCCTCACAGCCAATCTCCATCTCCCCACTTCCAGCTCTGCTCCATCCCCCCCAGTCCTATCCCTCCCTGACACCCTCAAAAGTCCCTCCCCAGCTTGCTTGCAGCCCCCTGCAGATCCTGCAAGGCCACAAGGAGGTCTCCTGGGAGCCTTCTCCTCTCCAGCCTGCACAACCCCAACTCCCTCAGGCTGTCTCCAGAGCAGAGCAGCTCCAGCCCTCTGCTCCTCCTCCTGGCCCTGCTCTGGACACCTTCCAGCCCCTCCAGACCCTTCCTGGCACAGAGGCTCCAGAGCTGGCCCCAGAGCTGCAGCTGTGGTCTCAGCAGAGTGGAGCAGAGGGGCAGAATCCCCTCCCTGGCCCTGCTGGCCACACTTCTCTTGCTGCAGCCCAGGCTCTGCTTGGCTCTCTGGGCTGCAAGTGCTCCCTGCTGGCTCCTGCTGAGCTTCTCCTCCCCCAGCACCCCCAAGGCCTCTTCTCCAGGGCTGCTGTCCAGCCAGTCCCTGCCCAGCCTCTACCAGTGCCTGGGATTGCCCTGTCCCAGCTGCAGGACCTTGCCCTTGGTCTTGTTCAACCTCCTGAGGTTCATGATGTTCATGACCTTAAAGGTCTTTTCCACAGTGATTCTGTGTATGTGTGATGAGAGCTTTCTTCACTGGGAGTGTGGGAGAAGAGAGAATTCTTTGCCTGGTTCCCTCTTTTCTTGGCCACAGAGAGACCCTGCAATGTTCCCCTTGTTTTAAGACCCCTAACAGACCACACTGTCCACCCTGCAGCCTTGTCCCCAGGTCCCTTCTCCCTGGCAGCCATCTGTGTGCACAAAAACACATCTGAAATCTGTTTTAAGGGTGAGGAGAACCCCCTCAAGGTCCTTTTAGGCTGGATGTTAGGAAGAAGTTCTTCATAGAAAGAGAGATTGGCCATGGGAATGTGCTGCCCAGGGAGGTGGTGGAGTCCCCATCCCTGCAGGTGTTTAGGAAGAGCCTGGATGAGGCGTTTGGTGCCATGGTTTAGTTGATCAGATGGTGTTGGGTGAGAGGTTGGACTGGATGATCTCAAAGGTATCTTCCAACCTGGTTGATTCTATTCTAGTCTAGTCTAGTCTAGTCTAGTCTGTTCTGTTCTGTTCTGTTCTATTCTATTCTATTCTAATTATATTCTGTTCTGTTCTAGTCTAGTCTATTCTGTTCTAGTCTAGTCTAGTCTAGTCTAGTCTATCCTGTTCTAGTCTATTCTGTTCTATTCTATTCTATTCTATTCTATTCTATTCTATTCTATTCTATTCTATTCTATTCTATTCTATTCTATTCTGTTCTGTTCTATTCTATTCTATTCTGTTCTGTTCTGTTCTGTTCTGTTCTCTGTTCTGTTCTATTCTATTCTGTTCTGTTCTCTGATCTGTTCTATTCTATTCTGTTCTGTTCTAGTCTAGTCTAGTCTGTTTTGTTCTATTCTGTTCTATTCTGTTCTATTCTATTCTATTCTGTTCTGTTCTGTTCTCTGTTCTATTCTATTCTATTCTATCCTATCCTATCCTATTCCATTATGTTCTATTCTGTTCTGTTCTAGTCTAGTCTAGTCTGTTCTGTTCTATTCTATTCTATTCTATTCTATTCTATTCTATTCTATTCTATTCTATTCTGTTCTATTCTGTTCTGTTCTGTTCTGTTCTCTGTTCTATCCTATCCTATCCTATCCTATCCTATCCTATCCTATCCTATCCTATCCTATCCTATTCCATTATGTTCTATTCTGTTCTGTTCTAGTCTAGTCTAGTCTGTTCTGTTCTATTCTGTTCTATTCTATTCTATTCTATTCTATTCTATTCTATTCTATTCTATTCTGTTCTGTTCTGTTCTGTTCTCTGTTCTATTCTGTTCTGTTCTAGTCTAGTCTAGTCTATTCTGTTCTGTTCTATTCTATTCTATTCTATTCTGTTCTGTTCTGTTCTCTATTCTATTCTATTCTATTCTATTCTATCCTATCCTATCCTATCCTATCCTATCCTATCCTATTCCATTATGTTCTATTCTGTTCTGTTCTAGTCTAGTCTAGTCTGTTCTGTTCTATTCTGTTCTATTCTATTCTGTTCTATTCTATTCTATTCTATTCTATTCTATTCTATTCTATTCTATTCTGTTCTGTTCTGTTCTCTGTTCTATTCTGTTCTGTTCTAGTCTAGTCTAGTCTATTCTGTTCTGTTCTATTCTATTCTATTCTATTCTGTTCTGTTCTGTTCTCTGTTCTATTCTATTCTATTCTATTCTATTCTATTCTATCCTATCCTATCCTATCCTATCCTATCCTATCCTATCCTATCCTATCCTATTCCATTATGTTCTATTCTGTTCTGTTCTAGTCTAGTCTAGTCTGTTCTGTTCTATTCTGTTCTATTCTATTCTGTTCTATTCTATTCTATTCTATTCTATTCTGTTCTATTCTATTCTGTTCTATTCTATTCTATTCTATTCTATTCTATTCTATTCTATTCTGTTCTGTTCTGTTCTGTTCTCTGTTCTATTCTGTTCTGTTCTAGTCTAGTCTAGTCTATTCTGTTCTGTTCTATTCTATTCTATTCTGTTCTGTTCTGTTCTCTGTTCTATTCTATCCTATCCTATCCTATCCTATCCTATCCTATCCTATCCTATCCTATTCCATTCTGTTCTATTCTGTTCTGTTCTAGTCTAGTCTAGCCTATTCTATTCTATTCTATTCTATTCTATTCTATTCTATTCTATTCTATTCTATTCTGTTCTCTGTTCTATTCTGTTCTGTTCTAGTCTAGTCTAGTCTATTCTGTTCTATTCTATTCTATTCTGTTCTATTCTATTCTGTTCTGTTCTCTGTTCTATTCTATTCTATTCTGTTCTGTTCTGTTCTAGTCTAGTCTAGTCTGTTCTGTTCTGTTCTATTCTGCTCTATTCTATCCTGTTCCATTCTATTCTAAAGCTAGGGATAGGAGTCTGGGCAATAGGCCCCTTGGAGAATGCTCATCCCCATGCTCCCCCCATCACCTCTTTGTAGAACCACAGAGTGTTGTGGGCTGGAGGGGACCTCCAAAGCTCATCCAGTCCATCCCACTCTGGCACTCAGCAGGGACATCCTCCCCTAGATCAGGCTGCCCAGAGCCCTGTTGAGCACCACCCTGAGCATCTCCAGGGCTGGGGCCACAAAGACCTCCCTGGGCAACCCGCTGCAGCGTGCCAGCAGCCTGGAGCTTGTTCCCCTCCCCCCCCGGCAGGAGCTGGAGGACAGGAGCCCCCGGGGTCTGCAGCTCCTCAAGCCCACCTATGACAAGTTTGACATCCACCTGCGCAGCGAGGACGCCCTGCTGAAGAACTACAGCCTGCTCTCCTGCTTCAAGAAGGACCTGCACAAGGTGGAGACCTACCTGAAGGTGATGAAGTGCCGGCGCTACGGGGAGGGCAACTGCACCGTGTGAGGCCGGGGGCGGCATGGCTCCCCCCTGCCCCCCAGCCCCTCCCCAGCCACGGCTGCCCTGCTCCTTGGAAAGGAAAGGGGAGAATAAACCTGCTGCCTGCCCACCTGCCTCTGGATTTTTTTTGGGGGGGGCATGGAGAGGGGGGGAGATGTGGGGGAGCAGGAAGGGCAAGCTGCTGCCTGGGCTTAGGGGGTGTGGGGCAGGGTTTGGGGGAGCGGAATTGGGGTTGGGGGGGGATTCACAGGGCAGATTTGGAGCTGTAAAGGGGGTGTGGGGAGCAGAGTTGGGTAAATCTGGGAGCTGGGGGTGAATTTGGAGATGCAGAGGGGGTGTGGGGAGCAGGGTTGGGTCAATCTGGGAGCTGGGAGAGGATCTGGAGCTGTAGAGGGGGTGTGGGGAGAAGAATTGGGTAAATCTGAGAGCTGGAGGTGAATTTGGAGATGTAGAGGGGATTTGGGGAGCAGAGTTGGGTAAATCTGAGAGCTGGGGGTGGATTTGGAGCTGGGGGGAGAGCAGAGTGAGGGTTGGAGTAAATTTGGGAGGTGGGGATGGATTTGTCAGGTGGATTTGGAGCTATTGAGAGTGTTTAGGGAGCAGATTTGGCCAGATGTAGGAGCTGGGGGTGGATCTGGAGCTGTAGAGGGGGTTTGAGGAGCAGAGTTGGGTAAATCTAGGAGCTGGGGGAGGCTTTGGAGCTGCAGAGGGCGTGTGGGAAACACATTTGAGTAAATCTGGGAGCTGGTGGTGGATTTGGAGCTGTAGAGGGGGGTTGGGGAGCAGAGTTGGGTAAATCTAGGAGCTGGGGGTGGATTTGGACATGTAGAGGGGGTGTGGGGATAAGATTTGAGTAAATCTGGGAGCTGGGGGAGGATGTGGAGCTGTAGAGAGGGTTTGGGGAGCCGATTAGGATAAATCTGGGAGCTGGGGCTGGATTTGGAGCTGTAGAGGGGGTGTGGGGAGCAGAGTTGGGTAAATCTGGGAGCTGGGGGTGGATTTGGGGGAGTGGATTTGGAGCTGTAGAGGGGATTTGGGGAGCAGACTGGGATTGGGGTGCATTTGGGGGTGGATTTGGAGCTGTAGAGGGGATTTGGGGAGCAGACTTGGGATTGGGGTGCATTTGGGGGTGGATTTGGAGCTGTAGATGGGATTTGGGGGGCAGACTTGGGATTGGGGTGCATTTGGGAGTGGATTTGGAGCTGTAGATGGGATTTGGGGGGCAGACTTGGGATTGGGGTGCATTTGGGGGTGGATTTGGAGCTGTAGATGGGATTTGGGGGGCAGACTTGGGACTGGGGTGCATTTGGGGGTGGATTTGGAGCTGTAGAGGGGATTTGGGGGGCAGACTTGGGACTGGGGTGCATTTGCGAGTGAATTTGGAGCTGCAGACTTGGGGTAGGAGTAAAGTCGGGAGCTGGAGGTGGATTTGGGGGGGGGCGCAGGCGGGAAGGGGGGCGGGGCCGAGGGGGGCCGGACGGAGGCGGGGAGGGGGGCGGGGCCAAGGGGGGCCGGACGGAGGCGGGAAGCGGGGCCGGAAGGAAAGCGGGGCCGGGCAGAGGAGGGGCCGGGCTGAAGCGGGCCCGACGGAGGCGGGAAGCGGGGCCGGGCCGGGCTGAGGCTGAGGCTGGGGACGGGGCCGGGCCGAGGCTGGGTCGGGGCCGGGCCGGGCTGAGGCTGGGGGCGGGACCAGACCGCTGGGGGCGGATCCGGGCCGAGGCGGGAAGCGGGGCCGGGCCGAGGCTGGGGGCCGGGCCGAGACTGGGGGCGGGATCAGACCGCTGGGGGCGGGGCCGGGCCGAGGTTGGGGGCGGGGCCGGGCCGAGGCTGGGGGCGGAGCCGGGCCGAGGCTGGGGGCGGGGCCGGGCCGAGGCGGGAAGCGGGCAGCGGGTCCGGGTCGGCATGGCGGAGGTGGTGGAGTTCCGGGTGCCAACCGGTAGCGCCCGGACGCTGCTGGTCTGGGGGCTGGAGCCGAACCCGAGCCTGGAGGTGAGGCGAGGCCTCGGAGCGGGCACCGGGACCTGTTAAGAGCAGAGGAGAGGGACCCGGGAGCCTCCCGGCACGGAGGAGAAGGAACCGGGACCCCCAGGTCCCAGCCCGTCAAGGCTCAGGACTGGGGCCTGGGACCCCCAGGAGCCTGAGATTCTCTCGGGACACCCCCGCACTCCCCTCTCAGCTCCCTGTCCACAGGAGCAGGGCCCGGGATCCGTAGGAGCTGGGAAGTGAGACCCAAGATCGTCCCGGGGCTGGCTTGAAGAACCGTGGATCCCCCTCCGACACTGAGCAGCGGGGGCTGGACTCCCCCCACAACAGCCCAGGACTGAGCAGTGGGGCCCTGCAGCCCTCCGATGAGCAGGGAATGACAGCCACCAGGGCCAGAAGAAGGGGTTCCAGGAGCTGGGGAATGGGACCTCCTAATCCCCAGTCTCAATCTCCCCTCTCCCAGCTCAGAGCCATTGCTCCTCATCCTGTCCCCCCAAGCCCTCGCCAAAAGTCTCTCCCCAGTTTTCTTGTAGCCTTTGCAGGTACTGGAAAGCTGCTCTAAGGTCTCCCTGGAGCCTTCTCCCTGGAGCCTTCTCCCTGGAGCCTTCTCCCTGGAGCCTTCTCCAGGCTGAGCAGCCCCCAGCTCTGTCAGCCTGTCCCCACAGACCAGGGGCTCCAGACTGATCATCTTTGTGGCCCTCAGTGTCCTGGTACAGGGACTGGGTGACACTGGAGATGAGATGTCATCAGGGCCAGGCTGAGCTTGCTTTGATGGGAGATAAACTCCTCTTCAGTCTCCCTTCTTACTTCAGAGCTTGTTGCTGTTAAACTACTACAAACTTTCCTCCAATTCCAGGGCACCAGGTCTGGGGAGCAGTCCTCTGCCTGTCACTGTTGCTCAGCCCCTGGAGTACCAGTGGATGGTTCACCAGGCTCTCTCTTTGCTCCTGTTTCCCCCCCAGCACTCCCTGTTCTCAGTGTTCTCCAGGTTCGGGCTGCTCTACTCGCTGCGGGCACACAGCAATGCTGCCGTGGCCGGGCCTGGCTTTTATGCTGTCGTCAAGTTCTACTCGGCTGCGGATGCCAGCAGAGCCCAGCGTGCCTGCCACGGGCACAGCCTGTTCCAGGAGGCCCCTGTGAAGGTGAGCACAGCAGCCCCAGGCCACAAGCACACCCACAGCCTCCCTGGGCAACCTGTGCCAGTGTCTCCCCACCCTCGCTGTGAAGAGTTTCTTCCCCAGTCTCCGGGCGAAGCAGTCCAGGGGCAGCATCCCTCCTCCAGAGTGGTTATCAGGTCCTGTTCCTGGGTGATAGACTCATAGAATCAGTCAGGTTGGAAAAGACCTCATCAAGTCCAACCTGTCACCCAAGATCTCATGACTACTAAACCATGGCTCCAAGTGCCACATCCAGTCCCCTCTGGAACAGAGGGTGCCCTGATCCCCTTGCCCAGGTAACTGATAAAGCTCTTAAAGAGAGCTGAATGGAATGGGATAGGATAGGATAGGATAGGATAGGATAGGATAGGATAGGATAGGATAGGATAGGATAGGATAGGATAGGATGGAATGGAATGGAATGGAATGGAATAGAATAGAATAGAATGGAATGGAATGGAATGGAATGGAATGGAATGGAATAGAATAGAACAGAATAGAATCAACCAGGTTGGAAAAGAGCTCAAGGATCATCCAGTCCAACCTCTCACCCAGCACCATCTGAGCAACTAAACCATGGCACCAAGGGCCTCATCCAGGCTCTTCCTAAACACCTCCAGGGATGGGGACTCCACCACCTCCATGGGCAGCACATCCCAGTGGCCAACCTCTCTTGCTGGGATGAATTTCTTCCTCACCTGCAGCCTAAACCTCCCCTGGCACAGCTTGAGACTGTGTCCTCTTGTTCTGGGCTGCTTGCCTGGCAGAAGAGACCTGGCTCCAACCTCCCTGCAGGGAGTTGCAGAGAGCAAGAAGGTCTCCCCTGAGCCTCCTCTTCCCCAGGCTAAGCAACCCCAGCTCCCTCAGCCTCTCCTCCCAGGGCTGTGCTCCAGACCCCTCCCCAGCCCTTCTCTGGGCATGTTCACACCTCAGAAGCATGAATGCAGTCAGCTGTTAGGATACTTTCAGCTCCTAGAATCACAGACTCATTCTGCTGGATAAAGCCCTTTCAGCTCATGGTATCCAGCCCTTCACTCAGCACTGCCAGGGCACCACTAACCCCTGGCCCTCAGCACCACACCTCCACAGCTTCGAAACCCCTCCAGGGATGATTCAGCCACTGCCCTGGGCAGCTCCTCCCAGAGCCAGGAGTGCTGTGCCTGCTGTGGGGACCCTGTCAAACAAAGCCTGACTGAGCAGAGCTCTTCTCTCCTGCACAGGTTTGCCTTTGCACCAAGCAGAGTGGGTTTCAGCAGCAGGTCCTTGCCCTCAGCAGCACCAAGTGCCAGGAGCTGGCCAACCACTACCTGGGCTTCAGCGGCTGGTCCAGTCGCATCCTCACGGTAAGGCCTCTGCAGGTTCCCTCAGCGTCCTTCCCCTCACCCTCTTCCCACACCACCTTCTCAACAGCAGCCAGCAGGGAGCACTTGCAGCCCAGAGAGCCAAGCAGAGCCTGGGCTGCAGCAAGAGAAGTGTGGCCAGCAGGGCCAGGGAGGGGATTCTGCCCCTCTGCTCCACTCTGCTGAGACCACAGCTGCAGCTCTGGGGCCAGTTCTGGAGCCTCTGTGCCAGGAAGGGTCTGGAGGGGCTGGAAGGTGTCCAGAGCAGGGCCAGGAGGAGGAGCAGAGGGCTGGAGCTGCTCTGCTGTGAGCACAGCCTGAGGGAGTTGGGGTTGTGCAGGCTGGAGAGGAGAAGGCTCCCAGGAGACCTCCTTGTGGCCTTCCAGGATCTGCAGGGGGCTGCAAGAAAGCTGGGGAGGGACTTTTGAGGGTGTCAGGGAGGGATAGGACTGGGGGTTGGGTTGGAAGGGATCTCTGAAGCTTCACAGATTCACAGAATGGTTTGGGTTGGAAGGGAGCTCAAAGCTCATCCAGCTCCAACCCCCTGCCATGGGCAGGGACACCTCCCACCAGCACAGCTTGCTCAGGGCCTCATCCAGCCTGGCCTGGAGCACCTCCAGAGAGAAGGCAGCCACAGCCTCCCTGAGCAACCTGTGCCAGAGTCTCCCCTGCCTTACTCTCAAGAATCCCTTCCTCCTCTCCAGTCTCAGTCTCTCCTCTCTCAGCTCAAAGCCATTGTTCCTCATCCTGTCCCTCCCAGCCCTTGTCCCAAGTCCCTCCCCAGCTCTCCTGGAGCCCCTTCAGGTACTGGAAGGCTGCTCTGAGGTCTCCCTGGAGCCTTCTCCAGGCTGAACAGCCTCAGCTCTCCCAGCCTATTCCTATAGGGGAGGTTCTCCAGACCTCCCATCACCTTTGTGGCCTCCTCTGGGTATCACCCAGCCCAACCCCCTGCCAGAGCAGGTCACCTAAAGCAGGCCACACAGGAACCAGCCCAGGCAGGTCTTGAATGCCTCCAGAGATGGAGCCTCCCCCACCTCTCTGGGCAGCCTGCTCCAGTGCTCTGCCACCCTCAAAGGACAGAAGCTTCCCCTCCTGTTTAGATGGGACCTCCTAGATTGCAGTCTGTGCCCTCTGCCTCCTGTGCTGGCACTGGGCTCAGAGCCCTCAGTGCTCCCAGCTAATCAACATCTCCTCAAGATGAAGCACTTCTGGTGTTCCCAACAGCTGCAGAATGTCTCTGGCTTGGATGGTGAGAGGAAGGAAGTGGGGAAGCCATCTCAGAGGCAATCAGTGAAGTTCCTGTGTGCCATGGAGGTGACAGTGCCCAGCCACGGGGTTTGCTCCAGGGGGGTTGCCCTGGGTGAGGCAGACGTGGAGGATGGTGAAGGTAGGTGCTGGGTGCAGCTGGGAGCCTGCTGCAGCAGCTGTGCCAGGCACTGGCCTTCCCTCTGCACTCTGGGTGGGGCTGGGAGAGTGTCTGAGTGTAGCCTGAGGGCCCTGTGAGCTGTGAAGTGAGACCCTGAGCGTGCCTCAGCCCCCCAGCTTCACACCAGTGGCACTTCCTGACCCCTGCCCTCTCCCCCTCGCCTGCAGCCTTCCCCTGGGGGGCAGGTCTGGTGTGAACAGGCTGTGTGAGCACGGCCATGGCATAGCTCAGGTGCCAGCAAGGCTCCACACTGCCCTGCTGCCCCTGGGCCAGGGATCTTGTGCTGCTCTGGGTTGGCAGGTGGAGCCCCTCTGGGTGCTGCCATGCTGCTGCCACCTCCTGAAGCAGAAGCTGCTCTCTAAAGCTGTGCCTGGCTGCCCTCCCTGGTGTGAAGCTGCTGAGCTGCACCTGCACAGTGGCAGCTTACAGAGCCACAGAGCTGCTGGTTGGAAGAGACCTTCCACATCATCCAGTCCAAGCCTGAACCCAGCACTGCCAGGGCACCACTCACCCCTGGCCCTCAGCACCAGCACAGCTTTGGGACCCCTCCAGGCCTGGGGACTCCACCACTGCCCTGGGCAGCATGGACCAGGCCTCGGCAACCCTATGGGGGGAGGAAATTGCTCCTCATGGCCAACCTGAACCTCCTCTGGAGCAACTTGAGGCCTTTTCCTCTTGTCCTATCACTTGTTCTTGGGAGCAGAGCCCACCCCCCAGCTGGTTCCAGCCTCCTCTCAGGGTTTCCTGTTATCTTATTGCTTGTTCCTTGGGAGCAGAGCCCAACCCCCACCTGGCTCCAGCCTCCTCTCAGGGAGCTGCAGAGAGCAATGAGGTCTCACTCAGCCTCCTCTTCTCCAGGCTGAACACCCCCAGCTCCCTCAGCTGCTCCTCCCCAGCCCTGCTCTCCAGACCCTTCCCCAGCTCTGTTGCCCTTCTCTGGCCCTGCTCCAGCCTCTCAATGTCCTCCTTGGGGTGAGAGGCCCAAAACTGAACCCAGTACCTGAGCTGTGGCCTCCTCAGTGCCCAGCACTGGGGGATGAACCCTGCCCTGCCCTTGCTGCCCACAGCATTGCTGCTCCAGGCCAGGCTGCTGGTGACCTTCTTGACCACCTGGGCACTGCTGCCTCAGCTCCAGCTGCTCTCAACCAACCCCCCCAAGTTCTTTTCCAGCAGGCACTTCCCTGCCACTCTGCCCCAAGCTTGGAGCCTTCATGGGGTTGTTGTGACCCAAGTGCAGCCCCAGCCCTTGGTGACTGGTGTCAGTAACACCCTGCTGCTTGTGTCCAGGTCCTCTCCAGTTCCTCACAGCCACCAGAAGAGCTCAGAAGCTGGCAGTTGGGAAAGCTTTGTCCAGCTCCTTTCAGAAGATTCTCCTGGTGGTGCTGGGTAAGGCCTGGTTGGGTACTGCCCTCTGGCTGCTTGGCCTAAGGCCTTTAAACCTCCCAGGGATTCTTTGCTTCCTGCACTTTTGGGATTCATTGAGGCCTGGGACAAAAGCAAACCTGTGCTGTGCTCTGGGATGGTTTCACAGAGTGGCTCCACCCTGTGAGCATGGAAGGAAGGATGTGACCTGCTGGTGGCTGCTCATGGTATCCTAGTATCAGTCAGGGTTGGAAGGGACCACAAGGATCAGCCAGTCCCAACCCCCCTGCCATGGGCAGGGACACCCCACACTAGATCAGCCTGGCCACAGCCTCAGCCAGCCTGGCTGCAAACACCTCCAGGGCTGGGGCCTCAACCCCCTCCCTGCACAACCCAGTCCAGGGCTTCACCACTCTCATGGGGAAGAACTTCCTCCTCCCCTCCAGCCTCAATCTCCCCACCTCCAGCTTCATTCCATTCCCCCTAGTCCTATCACTGCCTGAGAGCCTGAGCAGTCCCTCCCCAGCCTTCTTGGAGCCCCCTGCAGATCCTGGAAGGCCACAATGAGGTCACCTCAGAGCCTTCTCTTCTCCAGCCTGAACAGCCCCAGCTCCTTCAGTCTGTCCTCACAGCAGAGCAGCTCCAGCCCTCTGCTCCTCCTCCTGGCCCTGCTCTGGACACCTTCCAGCACCTCCACATCCCTCTTGCCATAGGGGCTCCAGAACTGGAGGCAGGACTCCAGGTGGGGTCTCCCCAGAGCTGAGCAGAGGGGGAGAATCACCTCCCTTGCCCTGCTGGCCACACTTCTCCTGCTGCAGCCCAGGCTCTGCTTGGCTTTCTGGGCTGCAAGTGCACACTGAGAGCTCCTGCTGAGCTTCTCCTCCCCCAGCACCCCCAAGGCTCTCTCCTCAGGGCTGCTTTCCAGCCAGTCCCTGCCCAGCCTGCATTTGTGCCTGGGATTGCCTCCAGCCAGCTGCAGGACCCTGCCCTTGCTCCTGTTGCACCTCCTGAGGTTGGCTTGTGCCCACCTCTCCAGCCTGCCCAGCTCCCTCTGGATGGATCCCTTCCCTCCAGCTGTCTGCTGCCCCACACAGCTTGGTGTCATCAGCAACCCTGCTGAGGCTGCACTCAGTGCCACTGTCCATGGCACCCACAGGGATGTTGAACAAGCCTGGGCCCAGGGCTGATCCCTGAGGGACTCTGCTTGTCCCTGGCCTCCCCTGGGCCATGGAGCCATGGACAGCCACTCTTTGGGTGCTGCCATCAAGCCAGTTCTGTATCCATCCAGTGGTCACCCATCACACCCATGTGTCACCAGCCTGGAGCCCAGGCTGTGGTGGGGACAGTGTCAAAGGCTTTGCCCTGACATCAGTTGCTCTCCCCTCAGCTGTTGATGTTGTCAGCTGCTCATAGAAGGCCACCAGGTTGGTCAGGCAGGATTTGCCCTTGGCAAAGCCATGCTGACTGCTCCCAATCACCTCTTCACTATTCTTCTGAGCCAGCAGTGCCTCCAGGAGGATCTGCTCCATGATCTTCCCGGGCACAGAGGTGAGACTGACTGGCCTGGAGTTCCCTGGTTCCTCCTTCTTACCCTTTTTGCAGATGGGGGTGATGTTTCCCCCTTTCCAGTCTGTGAGGACTGCCCCAGACTGCCAGGGCTTTTGATAAATCATGATAAATCATCACTGAACCTCCAGCCCCCAAGGCTGTAACTGCTGGCAGGGGCAGCTCTGTGGTGCTTCCTCACCTCCCGGCTCCAGCTCCAAGCCTGTCACTCCAGGTTAGGGAGCATGGCTGCCCTGCTTGGAGCTCAGGGAGGGTTTGTGGTCATCACACAGCACATCCTGACCATGCCTCTGGCTCCTCTGTTGCAGAGAATGGGAAGGTGACTGTGGAGTACAACTGCTGCCAGGAGGAGCCCACAGACCTCTTAACAGAGGAGGAACTGAAAGGACTCATTGAGGTAAAAGCAGTTCAGCTTTAGCACAGGACCTGCATGCTGCACCTTGAGCCCTGGAGAGCCAGCTGGCAGCTGTGCCTCCCTCTGGCACCCTCCTTGTGCACAGCCCTGCTGAAAGCCCACAGCTGGGAGTGGTAGAGCAGGCTGAGGGCTGAGCTCTGCTGCTTTGGGGGTAACTCTCTGCAGCAAGGTGGGTTTGGGGCAGTTGGGGGGCAGGACTGTGATGGTGCAGCTTGGGACAGCTCTCACAGCATCCAGGGCTGCTCTTGAGAGGGACAAGGGTGGTGAAGTCCCAGCAGGTCACAGGAAATGATTCTCCTCAGCATGAGGAACAACTTCTGTGCTGTAAAGGGCAATGGATGGAAACTGCAGCACAGGAGGTTCCACCTCAACATGAGGAGGAACTTCTGCACTGAGAGGCTCCCAGAGGCCTGGAGCAGGCTGCCCAGAGAGGTTGTGGAGTCTCCTGCTCTGGAGCCTTCCCAGCCCTGCCTGGATGTGTTCCTGTGGGACCTGTGCTGGATTCTCTGCTCCTGCTCTGGCAGGGGGCTGGACTCAAAAGATCTCCAGAGGTCCCTTCCAGCTCCTCACACCCTGTGAGCTGTGACTTTTGAATAAGTTCTTAAATAAATCATAGCATCAATAAGGTTGGAAAAGAGCTCAGAGCTCATCCAGTCCAACCTCTTACCCAACACCATCTGATCAACTCAACCATGGCTCCAAGTGCCACATCCAATCCCCTCTGGAACACCTCCAGGGATGGGGACTCCACCACCTCCCTGGGCAGCACATCCCAGTGGCCAATGACTCTCTCTGTGAAGAACTTTCTCCTCACCTCCAGCCTAAACCTCCCCTGGCACAGCTTCAGACTGTGTCCTCTTGTTCTGGGGCTGCTTGCCTGGCAGAAGAGACCAACCCCCACCTGGCTCCAGCCTCCCTGCAGGGAGTTGCAGAGAGCAAGAAGGTCTCCCCTGAGCCTCCTCTTCTGCAGGCTAAGCAACCCCAGCTCCCTCAGCCTCTCCTCCCAGGGCTGTGCTCCAGACCCCTCCCCAGCTTTCTTGCCCTTCTCTGGACACCTTCCAGCAGCTCAACCTCTTTCCTAACCTGAGGAGCCCAGAACTGGACACAGGACTCCAGGTGTGGCCTCAGCAGTGCTGAGCACAGGGCACAAGGACTTCCCTGCTCCTGCTGGCCACACTCTTCCTGCTGCAGGCCAGGATGCCCTTGGCCTTCTTGGCCCCCTGGGCACACTGCTGGCTCCTGTTCAGCTGCTGTCCACCACTCCCCCCAGGTCCCTCTCTGCCTGGCTGCTCTCAGCCACTCTGCCCCCAGCCTGCAGCACTGCCTGGGGTTGTTGTGGCCAAATCAAACTCCCCATCTAGAACTGCAATTCCTAAGCTCATCCTTCCCAGGAGGAATGGTTCTCAGAAGCTTTGGTGAAGCTCCTGCAGGTGCCTGGGGAATGATAGAATGGTTTGGGGCTTGGAAGGGACCTCTGGAGCTCCTCCAGTCCAACCCCCTGCCAAAGCAATGTCCCCCAGGGCAGGGCACACAGGGACACATCCAGGTGGGGTTTGAAAGTCTGCAGAGCAGGAGACTCCACAACCTCTCTGGGCAGCCTGGTCCAGGCCTCCAGCAGCCTCACACCAAAGCTTCTTCTCATGTTGAGGTGGAACCTCCTGGGTTCCAGCCTGTACTCACTGTTCCTTGTCCTGTCACTGGGCACCCCCAAAAGGAACCTGGCACCTTCTTGACCCCCACCCCCCAGCTGTTTATACACAGTGATCAGATCCCCTCTGAGCTTTCTCTTCTCCAGACTCAACAGCCCCAGGGCTCTCAGCCTTTCCTCCTCACAGAGCTGCTCCAGCCCCTTCAGCATCCTCCTGGCCTCCATTGGACTCTCTCCAGCAGATTCCTGTCTCTCCTGAATTGAGGAGCCCCAAACTGGACACAGTATTGCAGGTGTGGTCTTCCCAGTGCAGAGCAGAGGTGGAGGAGAACCTCCCTGGACCTGCTGGCCCCACAGCTCTGCATGCCAGCTGCTGGCACAGCCAGTGGTGAGCTGAGGATTTCCACCTCACTGGGTTTGAACCCTGCTGCTGAGCAGGGAGATCTTGGCTGTGGTATTTTGAGGCCAAGCATCACTCTCAGATGTTCAGCAGCATGATGCTGCACAGCCTCCAGCTCCTGCAGCAGCTTGTGTGGAAGGAGTGTCTGAAGCACCCTGTGACAAATTATTCCATCTGATGAGCCTGAGTCACCCTCTGCCCTCAAGCAGGAGGCTTCCTTTCCTCCTGAGGAGTAAACAGGAATAGTTGGGGGTGAGAAGTAGCTAGCAGCCAGCAGGGGGGAGGTTAGCAGGTTGGGAAGATGAGGTCTCACAGAATCATGAATGCTTTAGGTTGGAGAAGACTACCAAAGGTCATCCAGTGCAGCCCCCTGCAGCCAGCAGGGACAGCCCCAGCCAGGGCAGGCTGCTCACAGCCCCACACAACCTCCCCTGCACTGCTGCCAGGCATGGGGCAGCTCCCAGCTCTCTGGGCAGCCTGGGCCAGGCTCTCCCCACCCTCACTGCCAAACCTTTCTCCTTCTCTCCACTCTCAAGCTCCCTCTTGCCCTTTCCAACCCTCCCCCCTTGGCCTGTCCCATCAGGCCCTGCTCAAAGCTCTGTCCCCAGCTCTCTGCTGGGCCCTTGAAGCACTGCAAGGCCACCAGAAGCTCTCCCTGGAGCCTTCTCTTCTGCAGGCTGCCCAAGGCCAACTCTCTCAGCCTGGCTCCCAGCAGAGGGCTTCCAGCCCTGCCAGCACTGCTGTGGCCTCCTCTGGCCCTGCTCCCCCAGCTCCCTGTTTGTGCTGAGGGCTCCAGAGCTGCCCCAGCACTGCAGGGCAGGTCTCAGCAGATCAGAGAGGCAGAATCCCCTCCCTCCAGTGCTGCCTACAGATCTCTGCTGGTTTGTTCTGTGCATTCTCCTCTGCACAGCCCCTTCCATCTGACCTCTTTTAACCCCACAGAGAGCTGACCTGACAAGTAGAGACCATGAGAGAAGTGAGCAGTGAAGTCAAACAGAAAGTCTGCTGCTTCTCAAACCAGCAGAGCCAGCCCTGCCCTCCCCTGCCCTCTCACTTCCCTGTGATGCTGGGGCAGGCAATGCTGTGCTTGCTCTCTGCAAGACACCTTCCAGCCTGGCCAGAAGAGGAAGAGGCAGGAATTGGGAAGGACTTGCTTGGGAGGAGAGCTGCTGGCTGTGCTTTGGGTCATTGCCTTGTGATGTTGGGTCAGCCTTTCCAAAACTCAAATGTTCCTCAGCTGGGAAGTTCCTGTGCTGCTGAGGCCTCACCTGCAGCACTGCGTCCAGGTCTGGGCTCCCCAGCTCAAGAGGGACAAAGAACTGGTGGAGAGAGTCTAGCACAAGGCCACAGAGATGCTGAGGGCCCTGGAACAGCTCTGATCTGAGGAGAGGCTGAGAGCTGGGGCTGGTTAGCCTGGAGAGGAGGAGCCTGAGGGGGATCTGATCAATGCTTACAAGTTCTAAGGGTGGGGGTCAGGAGGATGGGGCCAGAGGCTTCTCAGTGGCCCCCAGTGACAGGACAGGAGGCAACAGGCATGGAGTTGAACACAGGAAGCTCCACCTGCCCCATAGGATCATAGAATCAATAAGGTTGGAAAAGAGCTCAGAGATCATCAAGTCCAACCTCTCACCCAACACCTCCTGACAACTGATCCATGGCTCCAAGTGCCACATCCAATCCCCTCTTGAACACCTCCAGGGATGGGGACTCCACCACCTCCCTGGGCAGCACATCCCATGGCCAATCTCTCTTGCTGGGAAGAACTTTCTCCTCACCTCCAGCCTAAACCTCCCCTGGCACAGCTTGAGACTGTGTCCTCTTGTTCTGCTGCTGCTTGCCTGGCAGAAGAGACCAACCCCCACCTGGCTCCAACCTCCCTGCAGGGAGTTGCAGAGAGCAAGAAGGTCTCCCCTGAGCCTCCTCTTCTGCAGGCTAAGCAACCCCAGCTCCCTCAGCCTCTCCTCCCAGGGCTGTGCTCCAGACCCCTCCCCAGCTTTCTTGCCCTTCTCTGGACACCTTCAAGTCTCTCAATGTCCTTCTTAAACTGAGGGGCCCAGAAGCAACAGAGCCCTGGAGCAGGCTGCCCAGAGAGGTGGTGGAGTCTCCATCTCTGGGGACTTTCAAGGCCCAGCTGGATGTGTTCCTGTGTGGCCTGCCCTGGGTGACCCTGCCCTGGCAGGGGCCTTGGATTGGATGATCTCCAGAGGTCCCTTCCCCTCTCCCATCACCCTGTGGCTGCAGGGAGGCTCTGCTGTACCTGGCACCACTCTCTTGTGTGCAGGTGAGGAGGAGGGGGGAAGCTGAACAACGTTGTGGAGAAAGAAATTCACTCTTGGCTTGGCTTTGCAGGTCAATGACTTGTCCTTGGAGCAGTTTGACCTGGATGAAGAAGAAGGAGAAGAAGTTTTGTCTGATCTCAGTTTGGAGGAGGAGCTTCTCCAGCTGGCAGATGCCAGCTAATGAGCACAGCTCTGTCCTGCCAGCAGCTCCAGCAGTTGTGTGGTGCCTGGTGAGGAAGCCAAGCCTAAGCTGGGCCAGGAGGTGTGCCTCACAGCCAGCCTCACAGCTCACAAGCCCCAGAAATGGGCAGCAGCCCCCAGTGTTACTAAAATTAAACCTCCCCCACCCCAAAACACTGAGCTGGCTGGGGAGGGGAAAGTGTTTTCCTGTCAGCTAATCCAGGTCAGCTATAAATGGTTGTTATTGAGACAGCAGAGGAGATGTGCTTGGCACCCCGAGAAGAACAAAAGGAAGGAGGGCCCCCCCCCAACCTCCCCCCCGGGAGCCCACACGGCTCAGGCTCGCTGTGAGCCGCGGGAGGCAGCTGGGGACAGCAGAGGTGGCACCAGCAGGAGGAGCTGTGGGGCCTGCACACCTCCGGCAGGCACCGGGAGAGTGCTGCTGGGGCTGAAAGCCCTGCGGCAGCGGGGAGCTGGGACTGGAGCGGTGCAGAGGCGCAGCTGGCAGCTGGGATGGAAGCACTGTGCGGGGCTGGGGCTAGCTCCGTGTAAAGCTGGGATGGAAGCACTGTGCAAGGCTGGGACTAGCTCCATGCAAAGCTGGGATGGAAGCACTGTGCAAGGCTGGGACTAGCTCCATGTAAAGCTGGGATGGAAGCACTGTGCGGGGCTGGGACTAGCTCCATGCAAAGCTGGGATGGAAGCACTGTGTGGGGCTGGGGCTAGCTCCGTGTAAAGCTGGGATGGAAGCACTGTGCGGGGCTGGGGCTAGCTCCATGCAAAGCTGGGATGGAAGCACTGTGCAAGGCTGGGACTAGCTCCATGTAAAGCTGGGATGGAAGCACTGTGCGGGGCTGGGACTAGCTCCATGCAAAGCTGGGATGGAAGCACTGTGTGGGGCTGGGGCTAGCTCCGTGTAAAGCTGGGATGGAAGCACTGTGTGGAGCTGGGACTAGCTCCATGTAAAGCTGGGATGGAAGCACTGTGCAAGGCTGGGGCTAGCTCCATGTAAAGCTGGGATGGAAGCACTGTGTGGGGCTGGGGCTAGCTCCATGCAAAGCTGGGATGGAAGCACTGTGCAAGGCTGGGACTAGCTCCATGTAAAGCTGGGATGGAAGCACTGTGTGGAGCTGGGACTAGCTCCATGTAAAGCTGGGATGGAAGCACTGTGTGGAGCTGGGACTAGCTCCATGTAAAGCTGGGATGGAAGCACTGTGCAAGGCTGGGACTAGCTCCATGTAAAGCTGGGATGGAAGCACTGTGCGGGGCTGGGGCTAGCTCCATGCAAAGCTGGGATGGAAGCACTGTGCAAGGCTGGGACTAGCTCCATGTAAAGCTGGGATGGAAGCACTGTGTGGGGCTGGGACTAGCTCCATGTAAAGCTGGGATGGAAGCACTGTGCAAGGCTGGGACTAGCTCCATGCAAAGCTGGGATGGAAGCACTGTGCGGGGCTGGGACTAGCTCCATATAAAGCTGGGATGGAAGCACTGTGTGGGGCTGGGACTAGCTCCGTGTAAAGCTGGGATGGAAGCACTGTGTGGGGCTGGGACTAGCTCCATGTAAAGCTGGGATGGAAGCACTGTGCAAGGCTGGGACTAGCTCCATGTAAAGCTGGGATGGAAGCACTGTGCAAGGCTGGGACTAGCTCCATGTAAAGCTGGGATGGAAGCACTGTGCGGGGCTGGGACTAGCTCCATGTAAAGCTGGGATGGAAGCACTGTGCAAGGCTGGGACTAGCTCCATGTAAAGCTGGGATGGAAGCACTGTGTGGGGCTGGGACTAGCTCCATGCAAAGCTGGGATGGAAGCACTGTGCGGGGCTGGGACTAGCTCCATATAAAGCTGGGATGGAAGCACTGTGTGGAGCTGGGACTGGCTCCATGTAAAGCTGGGATGGAAGCACTGTGCAAGGCTGGGACTAGCTCCATGTAAAGCTGGGATGGAAGCACTGTGTGGGGCTGGGACTAGCTCCATGCAAAGCTGGGATGGAAGCACTGTGCGGGGCTGGGACTAGCTCCATATAAAGCTGGGATGGAAGCACTGTGTGGGGCTGGGGCTAGCTCCATATAAAGCTGGGATGGAAGCACTGTGTGGGGCTGGGACTAGCTCCATGCAAAGCTGGGATGGAAGCACTGTGCAAGGCTGGGACTAGCTCCATGCAAAGCTGGGATGGAAGCAATGTGTGGGGCTGGGGCTAGCTCCATGCAAAGCTGGGATGGAAGCACTGTGCAAGGCTGGGACTAGCTCCATGTAAAGCTGGGATGGAAGCACTGTGTGGGGCTGGGGCTAGCTCCATGCAAAGCTGGGATGGAAGCACTGTGTGGGGCTGGGACTAGCTCCATGTAAAGCTGGGATGGAAGCACTGTGCAAGGCTGGGACTAGCTCCATGTAAAGCTGGGATGGAAGCACTGTGCAAGGCTGGGACTAGCTCCATGTAAAGCTGGGATGGAAGCACTGTGCGGGGCTGGGACTAGCTCCATGTAAAGCTGGGATGGAAGCACTGTGCAAGGCTGGGACTAGCTCCATGTAAAGCTGGGATGGAAGCACTGTGCGGGGCTGGGACTAGCTCCATGTAAAGCTGGGATGGAAGCACTGTGCGGGGCTGGGACTAGCTCCATATAAAGCTGGGATGGAAGCACTGTGTGGAGCTGGGACTAGCTCCATGTAAAGCTGGGATGGAAGCACTGTGCAAGGCTGGGACTAGCTCCATGTAAAGCTGGGATGGAAGCACTGTGCGGGGCTGGGACTAGCTCCATGTAAAGCTGGGATGGAAGCACTGTGCAAGGCTGGGACTAGCTCCATGTAAAGCTGGGATGGAAGCACTGTGCAAGGCTGGGACTAGCTCCATGCAAAGCTGGGATGGAAGCACTCTGTGGGGCTGGGACTAGCTCCATGTAAAGCTGGGATGGAAGCACTGTGTGGGGCTGGGGCTAGCTCCATATAAAGCTGGGATGGAAGCACTGTGCAAGGCTGGGACTAGCTCCATGCAAAGCTGGGATGGAAGCACTGTGCAAGGCTGGGACTAGCTCCATATAAAGCTGGGATGGAAGCACTGTGCAAGGCTGGGACTAGCTCCATGCAAAGCTGGGATGGAAGCACTCTGTGGGGCTGGGACTAGCTCCATGTAAAGCTGGGATGGAAGCACTGTGCGGGGCTGGGACTAGCTCCATATAAAGCTGGGATGGAAGCACTGTGTGGGGCTGGGACTAGCTCCATGCAAAGCTGGGATGGAAGCACTGTGCAAGGCTGGGACTAGCTCCATGCAAAGCTGGGATGGAAGCACTGTGCAAGGCTGGGACTAGCTCCATATAAAGCTGGGATGGAAGCACTGTGTGGGGCTGGGACTAGCTCCATGCAAAGCTGGGATGGAAGCACTGTGCAAGGCTGGGACTAGCTCCATGCAAAGCTGGGATGGAAGCACTGTGCAAGGCTGGGACTAGCTCCATATAAAGCTGGGATGGAAGCACTGTGCAAGGCTGGGGCTAGCTCCGTGTAAAGCTGGGATGGAAGCACTGTGTGGGGCTGGGACTAGCTCCATGCAAAGCTGGGATGGAAGCACTGTGTGGGGCTGGGACTAGCTCCATGTAAAGCTGGGATGGAAGCACTGTGCGGGGCTGGGACTAGCTCCATGTAAAGCTGGGATGGAAGCACTGTGTGGGGCTGGGGCTAGCTCCATGCAGAGCTGGCATGGAAGCACTGTGTGGGGCTGGGACTAGCTCCATGTAAAGCTGGGATGGAAGCACTGTGTGGGGCTGGGACTAGCTCCATGTAAAGCTGGGATGGAAGCACTGTGCAAGGCTGGGACTAGCTCCATGTAAAGCTGGGATGGAAGCACTGTGCAAGGCTGGGGCTAGCTCCATGTAAAGCTGGGATGGAAGCACGCTGGGACAGCTGGTCCCCCAGCCTGTCCCCTGCTCTGCCCCTGCCCCGCTCCTGTCCCCTGCCCTGCCCCTGCCCCGCTCCTGTCCCCTGCTCTGCCCCTGCCCCGCGCCTCTCCCCTGCTCTGCCCCTGCCCCGCTCCTGTCCCCTGCTCTGCCCTTGCCCCGCGCCTGTCCCCAGCCCTGCCCCGCTCATGTCATCTGCTCTGCCCCTGCCCCGCGCCTCTCCCCTGCCCCAGCCCCTGCCCCGCGCCGGCCCCGGCCGCCGCCGTTGGCCGCTCCGCCATGGGCCGGCCCCGGCCCCCCCTGCCGCTGCTCCTGGCCCTGCTGCTGCTGCCGGCGGTGGGCCCCGGCCCGGCCCGGCCCCGCGGGCTCTGCCCTGCGCTTTGCCGCTGCCGCCGGCGGCTGCTGGACTGCAGCGGGGCCCTGCCCGCCCCGTGAGTGCCCTGCCCCGCACCGCCCCGCGGCACACCGCAGCGGGGCCCCGGCCGCAGCGCCTCGGGCTGGGTGTGCGCAGGGAAGGGGCCGGCGGGGCGGTGATGGGCTGCGTTTCTCCGCAGGAACGGCAGCTGGGCTGCTGCCGGGGAAGGACAAGCGTGGAGAGAGCAGCTCTGGGCTGAGGCCTTGTAAGTGTCCTCCAGGAGTGAGCACGGCGAGAGGCCAGGCCCGGAGCAGGGGCAAGGTGCTGGCAGGGCTGGAAGCCCTCTGCTGGGAGCCAGGCTGAGAGAGTTGGCCTTGGGCAGCCTGCAGAGGAGAAGGCTCCAGGGAGACCTTCTGGTGGCCTTGCAGTGCTTCAAGGGCCCAGCAGAGAGCTGGGGACAGAGCTCTGAGCAGGGCCTGATGGGACAGGCCAAGGGGGGAGGGTTGGAAAGGGCAAGAGGGAGCTTGAGAGTGGAGAGAAGGAGAAATGTTTGGCAGTGAGGGTGGGGAGAGCCTGGCCCAGGCTGCCCAGAGAGCTGGGAGCTGCCCCATGCCTGGCAGCAGTGCAGGGGAGGTTGTGTGGGGCTGTGAGCAGCCTGCCCTGGCTGGGGCTATCCCTGCTGGCTGCAGGGGGCTGCATTGGATGAGCTTTGGGGGTCCCTTCCCACCCAACACCTCTGACTCCATGACTTTCTCCCATTGAATCTGGATTTTGAGCCCAGGCCATGACCAGCAGAACCACACAAACCATCTCTATCAGACTGCAACTCAGCAGGGAGGGAGGTGCACCTCCAGGGCTTCTTTGGGTGAAATGCCAGGAGCTGTGTCCATCCTAGGGGACCATCCCTGTGCCTGTTTCATCGACCATCAGGCCACAGTTAGCTTCAGCAGGCCAGGAGCAAGTGCCTGCTCCTGCCAGGGGTGGTGATGATCCCCACAGTGACTCAGAGGGGTGTTTCAGGAAAGGATATTTCCTCCCCTGACATTTCCATTCCCTCCTGGTGTCTCAGCAGTGTCCCATTTGTCATTCCAGAGTCCTCCAGGACAATGGTCTGCAGGCAGTGAAGAGACATTCTCTGGAGGGTCTGCTCCTGCTGAAGCACCTGTAGGTATTTTGTTGAGGCTGTCCAGCCTGAAGAGAAGGCTTTGAGCTGGGAAAGGGCAGATTGAGAGTGGAGATTAGGAAGAAATTCTTGAGAGTGAGGGTGGGGAGAGGCTGGCACAGGCTGCCCAAGGAGGCTGTGGCTGTCCCCTTCCTGGAGGTGTTCAAGGCCAGGCTGGATGAGGCCTTGAGCAAGCTGGGCTGGGGGGAGGTGTCCCTGGGCATGGCAGGGGGTTGGAGCTGGATGAGCTTTGAGGCCTCATTCTATGAGAGTCCCCTCTGGTCGGGGGGGCTGTCACAAGTTCCACTCCACACAAGCTGAATCCAGCCACAAACACCACCTGGAAGCAGAGCTGGTGCCACCACACCAGCACTGCCAGTGCCCCAGCAGGTGGAGGCCAGCAGCAGGGTGCCAATGCCACCGACACTTTTGTCTTCTCCTTTCCACAGGGATCTGTCTCACAATAAAATCCTGGTGATTGAGGCATGTGCTTTTGAGCCACTTCCCTTTCTGCAGCTGCTGTGAGTCCTGAAAGTTTCTTGCTGGTGCCTTTAGCAAAGCCAGTTTGTGTCCAGAGCCCTTGTGTGTGTGTGTCTGTGCTGGAAAACCTTGCCTGTGGTGCATGTTTTTGGCTCAGTGACTCAGTTTCTCCTGCTAGAAGGCAAAGGGAGCTGAAGAGGTCAATGGAGCTGGCTGGGGCACCCACAGGAGGATGAGGGATCCCAGCCTGCTTAGCCCAACCAAGGCATTCTGTGAAGGTTTGCTGCATCCTGGAGCAGGAATGGATGCAGCACATGTGGGCTTCATTTCCTCTCCTTGACAGGTTAAAAAAGCACTGAGCAAAGGGCAATTTCCTCCCTGTTCTACCTTGGATTTGCCTGTTTCCTCCCAAGCCATACTGCTGTGCCCCAGCTTCCTGCAGGCCAGGCCCTGTTCATCTCTCTGGTCTTCTTTCTCCCCCAGAAACCTCGATGGGAATCTCATCACCCAGCTCTGGAATGGCACCTTCCAGGCCTGGCATGGGATGCAGTTTTTGGAGAGGCTGTAAGTGGAACAAGAGCAGAGCAGACCCCCATGGTGGCAGGGGGCAAGAGCAGTTCTGCTCCCTGTGGGGTACTGAATCCTGCTGTGGATGTCATCCAGGGAGGCTCCAGCCTGAGAGCTGCTTTCTCCTGGCCCTCAGGAGGACAGAATCTCAGTGTGGTGGGCTTGGGAGGGACCTCTGGGCTGGAAGCCCTCTGCTGGGAGGTCAGGCTGAGAGAGTTGGCCTTGGGCAGCCTGCAGAGGAGAAGGCTCCAGGGAGAGCTTCTGGTGGCCTTGCAGTGCTTCAAGGGCCCAGCAGAGAGCTGGGGACAGAGCTTTGAGCAGGGCCTGATGGGACAGGCCAAGGGGGGAGGGTTGGAAAGGGCAAGAGGGAGCTTGAGAGTGGAGAGAAGGAGAAATGTTTGGCAGTGAGGGTGGGGAGAGCCTGGCCCAGGCTGCCCAGAGAGCTGGGAGCTGCCCCATGGCTGGCAGCAGTGCAGGGGAGGTTGGTTGGGGCTGCGAGCAGCCTGCTGTGGCTGGGGCTGTCCCTGCTGGCTGCAGGGGGTTGGATTAGATGACCTTTGGGGGGGGTCCCTTCCCACCCAACCCAGTCTGTGATTCTATGATGTGGAGTCAGTTCCCTCAAGAAGCCCTTCCAGTGCTGGGGTCACTGGTTCCAGCTGGAGCTGCAGGGAGTGGCAGGCCAGGATGTTCTGCCCACCAAGGGTTCAGACACCTCAGGTGAAGGCCACAGTCTCCCTGCTGCCCTGAGAAGTGCAGTGGTGCTCACAGGAGACACCAAGGAAGGAGCCAGGGTGAATTATGAAGGGCAATTCCCTCAGGAGCTTTGCCTGGCTGGGTAGAGGAGAGGAATCATTTCTGGCATGGCAGAAAGCCTGGCAAGTAAACCTGCAAGCTGGCATCAAAGCCCTGGTGAAGGGAGGCAGAGAGAGCTGAAGGGGAGAGGAAAGGATGCTGTGCACTCCTGGGCTTCTGCTCTCTTAGCTGGAGCTAATCAGGGCCTGCTGCATTTTGTGCATCACCATCTGGTCCTGCCTCCAAACCTTCCTCCCAGCCCCTTCCTCACCCCTGGAGCACTGAGCCAGTTTTTCTATCTCCAGGCTGAAATGTCCTCTGTTTGTTCTCCACTTGAAAGGGAATCCTTTGGGGAGGTTTTGGAGTCAAAACTCCTGCAGCCAAATCCACATCTGCCATCCATAAAAGCCTGCTGGATCCTTGGCCACCAGAAACCTCTTTACAGCACTCACCCAGCAGAGAGGAGCCTGCAGAGGGGACTGCAGGGGAGTTCTGCACCAGCTCCAGCAGGCACAGCTCTCTGGGGCCCCCCCCCCCGACCTTCAAAGGGGAGAAATGTGAAGCCTGGCCAAGAGGAGAAACTCCTTGATCACAGAAGCCCTTTGGAATGATCTAGTGGAAATTCACTTTGAAGGAGCTCTGTTTGTGCAGCTCAGGAGCCCCTGGGGGCTGTAACTCTCCATGAAGTGTTGAAACCACCTCCCAGTTCTGCACTGCCTGCTGTGTGGGGCCAGCTGATGCTGCCTTCCCAGGCTCCTGGCTCTGGGTGTGGAAAAGGACACAGGGGACAGCCCCACCCTGCTCCTGTCCTTCCCCTCACCAGCTCACAGTGGCCTGCTGTTTGTTTTCAGGATCCTAAGCCATAACCCCCTGGCTGTAATTGCTGACACAGCCTTCTTCAGGCTGCCTTCACTCAAGTACCTGTGAGTATTGACTCCTCTCTGCTGCAGTCACCACAGAATCCCAGCCTGCTGGGGGCTGGGAGGGACCTCTGCAGCTCACCCACTCCAACCCCCTGCCAAAGCAGGGCTCCCACAGCAGCTTGCCCAGCAGCACAATGCCCAGGGAGGGTTTGGAAGCTCTCCAGAGGGACTCCACAGCCTCTCTGGGCAGCCTGCTCCAGGCCTCCAGCACCCTCACACCAAAGAAGTTCTAAACCCCATCTAGATGCATCCCTGTGTGACCTGCTCTGGGTGACCCTGCTCTGGAGGTCCCTTCTAACCCCTGCCATTCTGTGCTTCTGTGCTTCTGGCTGATACAAACTCTCCATCACAGCACAGTGGATCCATCCTCTTGGGTGGGAAGTGTCTCCCTTCAAGGGTTGGAGCTCCTCTCCCAGAGCAGGAGGAAGGGTTTGAGCTGGGGAACCCTTTGTGTTTGCTTCCATCTCCAAGAGATCTGCTGGATCCCCATCCTGCTTCAGCCTCCATGGTTAGGAGTAGATCAAAGCCAAAAGCCAACAGAGTAGGGGCAATGGTTTGAAACTGGAGCAGGGCAGAGTTAGGTTGGCCATCAGGAGGAAGTTTTGCCCAGTGAGGGTGGTGAGACACTGGAACAGGTTGCCCAGGGATGTGGTTGAGGCCCCATCCCTGGAGACATTGAAGATCAGGCTTGATGTGGCCCTGGGCAGCTTGCTCTGGTTGGATTATGTCCCTGCTGAGTGCAGAGGGGGTGGAGAAGATGACCTTGGAGGGTCCCTCCCAACCTGATGCACTCTGTGAATCTCTTTTTGGATGAGTTCTGTCTGCTTAGGAAGAAGTGGATCCCTCTGAACACCACAACCATCAGGATTCTGAGCTTGCTCTCAGAGCAGAGTGCTGCTGCTGCTGCTGCCTGAAAGTCTAACAAGGTTTCTCACATCCTTCCAGGGACCTGGGTGCAACAGAAGTGACTCAGCAGAGCTTGCTCAGGCTCCTCCTGACAACAGCCTGCTTGGAAACGCTGTGAGTGTGCAGATGACACAAAGTTGGGGGCAGATGTTAGTCAGTTAGAGGGTAGAAAGGCTCTGCAGAGGGACCTTGACCGACTGGACAGATGGGCAGAGGCCAACGGGATGGCATTCAACAAGTCCCAAGTGCCAGGGGCTGCACTTTGGCTACGGCAATCCCATGCAGAGCTACAGGCTGGGGTCAGAGTGGCTGAGAGCTGCCAAACAGAGAGGGACCTGGGGGTGCTGATCGACAGCCGCCTGAATATGAACCAACAGTGTGCCCAGGGCCAGGAGGGCCAATGGCATCCTGGCCTGCATTAGGAATAGTGTGGCCAGCAGGAGCAGGGAAGTCATTGTGCCCCTGTACTCTGCTCTGGTTAGGCCACACCTTGAGTCCTCTGTCCAGTTCTGGGCCCCTCAGTTTAAGAAGGACATCAAAACACTTGAACGTGTCCAGAGCAGGGCAACAAGGCTGGGGAGAGGCCTTGAGCACAGCCCTGTGAGGAGAGGCTGAGGGAGCTGGGGTTGTTTAGCCTGGAGAAGAGGAGGCTCAGGGGTGACCTGATTGCCCTCTACAACTACCTGAAAGGTGGTTGTAGCCAGGAAGGGGTTGGCCTCTTCTCCCAGGCAACCAGCACCAGAACAAGAGGACACAGTCTCAAGCTGTGCCAGGGGAGGTTTAGACTCGAGGTGAGGAGGAAGTTCTTCACCGAGCGAGTCATTCGGCATTGGAACGGGCTGCCCAGGGAGGTGGTTGAGTCATCGACCCTGGAGGTGTTCAAGAGGGGATTGGATGTGGCACTTGGTGCCATGGTCTAGTCATGGGGTCTGTGTTGATAGGTTGGACTCGATGATCCTCGAGGTCCTTTCCAACCTAAGTGATACTGTGAGACTGTGAGACTGTGAGACTGTGATACTGTGAGTGTGCAGGGACTGGGCCTGGCTGCCAGCAGATCACAGCTGCTGACAGAAAGGGGCTGGTTGGAACCCAAAGCAACCCACCAGGATAACCCCAGCAGGCTGAAAGCTTGCTCCTCCCCTCTGAGCAGCCCAAACTCACCTGCTGAGGAGCAGAATTGCACCTTTTAGATGGCATGGGCCAAGGGAGGTGTTTAGGCAAGGTGTGGGGGCAGGTTTCTCTTTCAAGTTGTGTTTTGAGGGCAGTTCCATCCTCACAGCTAAAACCAACATTTTTTTGTGCCAGTGGAGCAGCTTCCATCTGGGAAAGACCAACCCCATGGACCAGGATAGGTTGGGGACTGACCTGTTGGAAACCAGTGTAGGGGAAGGGGGACCTGGAGGTGCTGGTGGATAGGATGCCCAGGAGCCAGCAATGTGCCCTTGTCCCCCAAGGGCATCCTGGGGTGCATTAGAAGGGTTGTGGTGAGTAGGTCAGAGAGGCTGAGGTTCCCCTGCCCCTCTCCTCTGCCCTGCTGAGGCCACATCTGGAATATTGTGTCCAGTTCTGGGCCCCTCAGGTCAAGAAGGAGCTGCTTGAGAGAGTCCAGCACAGAGGCACAGAGCTGCTGCAGGCAGTGGAGCATCTCCCTGTGAGGCCAGGCTGAGGGAGCTGAGGCTGCCTGGAGCAGAGGAGCCTGAGGGCTGCCCTCATGGCTGGGGATAAAGCTGTGCAGGGACAGAGCCAGGCTCTGCTCAGGGATATCCAAGGACAGCACAAGGGGCTCTGGGGGCAAGGTGGAGCAGAGGAGCTGCCATGGGAACAGAAGGGAAAAGTTTGTCCCTGTGAGGGTGCTGAGCCCTGGAGCAGGCTGCCCAGGGGGGTTGTGGAGTCTCCTCCTCTGCAGGCTTTCAAAACCCAGCTGGGTGTGTTCTGTGTGCCCTGCCCTGGGTGCCCCTGCTCTGGCAGGGGGGGTTGGGCTGGATGAGCTCTGGAGGTCCCTTCCAAGCCCTGCCATCCTGCTGGCAACCTCTCATAGGAATCAGGAGAACACATTTGTCCAGTGGGACTGGGGGAAGTGCTGCACTTTGGTCACAACAACCCCAAGCAGCCCTGCAGGCTGGGGACAGGGTGGTTGGAAACTGCCAAGTGGGAAGGGATGGAATGGAATGGAATGGAATGGAATGGAATGGAATGGAATGGAATGGAATGGAATGGAATGGAATGGAATGGAATGGAATTAACCAGGTTGGAAAAGAGCTCAGAGATCATCCAGTCTAATCTCTCACCCAGCACCATCTGATCAACTCAACCATGGCACCAAGGGCCTCATCCAGGCTCTTCCTAAACACCTCCAGGGATGGGGACTCCACCACCTCCCTGGGCAGCACATCCCAGTGGCCAATCTCTCTTGCTGGGAAGAACTTTCTCCTCACCTCCAGCCTAAACCTCCCCTGGCACAGCTTGAGACTGTGTCCTCTTGTTCTGCTGCTGCTTGTCTGGCAGAAGAGCCCAACCCCCACCTGGCTTCAACCTCCCTGCAGGGAGCTGCAGAGAGCAAGAAGGTCTCCCCTGAGCCTCCTCTTCTCCAGGCTAAGCAACCCCAGCTCCCTCAGCCTCTCCTCCCAGGGCTGTGCTCCAGACCCCTCCCCAGCTTTCTTGCCCTTCTCTGGACACCTTCCAGCAGCTCAACCTCTTTCCTAACCTGAGGAGCCCAGAACTGGACACAGGCCTCAAGGTGTGGCCTCAGCAGTGCTGAGCACAGGGCACAAGGACTTCCCTGCTCCTGCTGGCCACACTCTTCCTGCTGCAGGCCAGGATGCCCTTGGCCTTCTTGGTCCCCTGGGCAAACTGCTGGCTCCTGTTCAGCTGCTGTCCACCACTCCCCCCAGGTCCCTTTCTGCCTGGCTGCTCTCATTGTGCCACCAGGGGAGGCTTAGGTTGGAGATGAGGGAAAATGTCTTTGCTGCAGGAGTGGTCAGGGATTGGCAGAGGCTGCCCAGGGAGGTGGTGGAGTCCCCAGCCCTGGAGGTGTTCAAAACCCTCTAGATGTGCTTCAGGACATAGTGTAGTGGTCATGGTCATGGGGTCTGGTTGGTCTCAATGATCTTAGGGAGGCCTTCCCAACCTTTATGATTGTGTGAAGCTTTTCCAGAGCTGTGGAAGACACTGAGTCAAAGCCACCCTGCTTTGTCTGGGTGTTGCATGAGTTTGGCCTCCTAGATGTGGAGTTTGAGGCTGAGTTGCTCTCCAGTAACCTCTTCTCTTTAGCAAAGTGCCCAGGGACGTGGCCTGCTGCCTCTGCCAGGAGAAGCACAACTCTGAAGCCCAGTGCAGGACCATCAAGTTCCACTGTGAGGCCCTGTGCAGCCCCAGCAGCGCTCCTCAGTGCGGTAGGCATCCCGGGGCTGCCCATCTGGACAGTCAGTCAGTCAGTCAGTCAGCCAGCCAGCCAGTCAGTCAGTCAGCCAGCCAGCCAGCCAGTCAGTCAGTCAGTCAGTCTCACCTCTGTGCCCAGAAAGATCACGGAGCAGATCCTCCTGGAGGCACTGCTGGCTCAGAAGAATAGTGAAGAGGTGATTGGGAACAGTCAGCATGGCTTCCCCAAGGGCAAATCCTGCCTGACCAACCTGGTTGCCTTCTCTGAGCAGCTGACAACATCAACAGCTGAGGGGAGAACAACTGATGTGGTTTGCCTGGACCTGAGCAAAGCCTTTGACACTGTCCCCACCACATCCTGGTCCCCAGGCTGGTGACACATGGGTGTGATGGGGTGACCACTGGATGGATACAGAACTGGCTTGATGGCTGCACCCAAAGAGTGGCTGTCCATGGCTCCATGGCCCAGGGGAGGCCAGGCACAAGCAGAGTCCCTCAGGGATCAGCCCTGGGCCCAGGCTTGTTCAACATCCCTGTGGGTGCCATGGAGAGTGGCACTGAGTGCAGCCTCAGCAGGGTTGCTGATGACACCAAGCTGTGTGGGGCAGCAGACAGCTGGAGGGAAGGGATCCATCCAGAGGGAACTGGGCAGGCTGGAGAGGTGGGCACAAGCCAACCTCAGGAGGTTCAATAAGAGCAAGGGCAGGGTCCTGCAGCTGGCTGGAGGCAATCCCAGGCACAAATGCAGGCTGGGCAGGGACTGGCTGGAAAGCAGCCCTGAGGAGAGAGCCTTGGGGGTGCTGGGGGAGGAGAAGCTCAGCAGGAGCTCTCAGTGTGCACTTGCAGCCCAGAAAGCCAAGCAGAGCCTGGGCTGCAGCAGGAGAAGTGTGGCCAGCAGGGCAAGGGAGGTGATTCTCCCCCTCTGCTCAGCTCTGGGGAGCCCCCCACCTGGAGTCCTGCCTCCAGCTCTGGAGCCCCTATGGCAAGAGGGATGTGGAGGTGCTGGAAGGTGTCCAGAGCAGGGCCAGGAGGAGGAGCAGAGGGCTGGAGCTGCTCTGCTGTGAGGACAGACTGAAGGAGTTGGGGCTGTTCAGGCTGGAGAAGAGAGGGCTCTGAGGTGACCTCATTGTGGCCTTCCAGGATCTGCAGGGGGCTCCAAGAAGGCTGGGGAGGGACTGCTCAGGCTCTCAGGCAGTGATAGGACTAGGGGGAATGGAATGAAGCTGGAGGTGGGGAGATTGAGGCTGGAGGGGAGGAGGAAGTTCTTCCCCATGAGAGTGGTGAAGCCCTGGACTGGGTTGTGCAGGGAGGTGGTTGAGGCCCCAGCCCTGGAGGTGTTTGCAGCCAGGCTGGCTGAGGCTGTGGCCAGGCTGATCTAGTGTGGGGTGTCCCTGCCCATGGCAGGGGGGTTGGGACTGGCTGATCCTTGTGCTCCCTTCCAACCCTGACTGATACTAGGATACTATGAAATCCCCTCAGCTTCCTCCACCTTTAGGAGCTGCTGCAGCACAGCCTCATTCTGTGTGGCTTCCCAGGCAGTGCTGGCCACCTCCCTGCCATCAGTCCAGCCTGGTGGCTCCTGGCCTGTTCCAGAGACACTAAATCTGGGCAGCCTCTCCAAGAGCTTCACCACTGCAAGGCCCAGAGGCCACTGCTGGCAGCCCCAGGTGAGGCTTGGGGGAGGGTCTGAGGCTGTCAGCCCTGAGCCCCAGGGCACAAAAAAGTTCCCCTTTGAGCACATGGCCTGGGAAAAACAAGGGCTGAGAAGTTGCTGGTGATTAGAGCTATCTGCTGTGTCAGGGCCTATCTTGAGAAGAAATAGCTCTCTGGGCTGAGCAAACACAGCAGCTTCCAACCCACACAGCACAGCCAGCCAAGCAAATCAGGCATGCCCACTGCCTGTTCCCAAGCACTGGAAGGCACCAGCTTGCTCCCCTGACAGCCTCCTGAGCCTTCCCAGTGCCACCAGAGCTTAGCAGGAAGAGGGGTCCCAGACACAGCACAGATGTGGCCCAAGGGGCCAGGAGTGTTTGCCCTGGCGAGGTGGCACTTGCTGAGCTGCACCCTCAGGCCTGCCACCCACACTGCAAACACCAAGGCCCAGAAAAACAGAAAGCCCAGAAAGATAAAAGGCCCAGAGGGGAAAGAAAGACCAGGAAAAGTGAAAAGACCCAGCAAATGAACCCTGTCCCAGCCAAACCCAGCACACCACCAAGCATGGATGTCCCTAGACAGCCTCTGCAGCA
>NW_027143984.1:0-43840 GCF_026170545.1 Melanerpes formicivorus
GGGAAGAATTCTAAGGCTCATTTTGACTGCCTCCAGAAGTTAGATCAGATGGCAAATTGGATTTGGTGCTAGGTCTTTCCCTTTAGGTTTTACCCCAACAATGTTTTCATTAGTTTCGCTCACTCTCGAAATCAAGCATTTTACAGCAGGTTGGAGCAGCCTGTATCTCAGCACAGGAATAAGGTAGGGAAGAATTCTAAGGATCATTTTGACTGCCTCCAGAAGTTAGATCAGATGGCAAATTGGATTTGGTGCTAGGTCTTTCCCTTTAGGTTTTACCCCAACAATGTTTTCATTAGTTTCGCTCACTCTCGAAATCAAGCATTTTACAGCAGGTTGGAGCAGCCTGTATCTCAGCACAGGAATAAGGTAGGGAAGAATTCTAAGGCTCATTTTGACTGCCTCCAGAAGTTAGATCAGATGGCAAATTGGATTTGGTGCTAGGTCTTTCCCTTTAGGTTTTACCCCAACAATGTTTTCATTAGTTTCGCTCACTCTCGAAATCAAGCATTTTACAGCAGGTTGGAGCAGCCTGTATCTCAGCACAGGAATAAGGTAGGGAAGAATTCTAAGGATCATTTTGACTGCCTCCAGAAGTTAGATCAGATGGCAAATTGGATTTGGTGCTAGGTCTTTCCCTTTAGGTTTTACCCCAACAATGTTTTCATTAGTTTCGCTCACTCTCGAAATCAAGCATTTTACAGCAGGTTGGAGCAGCCTGTATCTCAGCACAGGAATAAGGTAGGGAAGAATTCTAAGGCTCATTTTGACTGCCTCCAGAAGTTAGATCAGATGGCAAATTGGATTTGGTGCTAGGTCTTTCCCTTTAGGTTTTACCCCAACAATGTTTTCATTAGTTTCGCTCACTCTCGAAATCAAGCATTTTACAGCAGGTTGGAGCAGCCTGTATCTCAGCACAGGAATAAGGTAGGGAAGAATTCTAAGGATCATTTTGACTGCCTCCAGAAGTTAGATCAGATGGCAAATTGGATTTGGTGCTAGGTCTTTCCCTTTAGGTTTTACCCCAACAATGTTTTCATTAGTTTCGCTCACTCTCGAAATCAAGCATTTTACAGCAGGTTGGAGCAGCCTGTATCTCAGCACAGGAATAAGGTAGGGAAGAATTCTAAGGCTCATTTTGACTGCCTCCAGAAGTTAGATCAGATGGCAAATTGGATTTGGTGCTAGGTCTTTCCCTTTAGGTTTTACCCCAACAATGTTTTCATTAGTTTCGCTCACTCTCGAAATCAAGCATTTTACAGCAGGTTGGAGCAGCCTGTATCTCAGCACAGGAATAAGGTAGGGAAGAATTCTAAGGCTCATTTTGACTGCCTCCAGAAGTTAGATCAGATGGCAAATTGGATTTGGTGCTAGGTCTTTCCCTTTAGGTTTTACCCCAACAATGTTTTCATTAGTTTCGCTCACTCTCGAAATCAAGCATTTTACAGCAGGTTGGAGCAGCCTGTATCTCAGCACAGGAATAAGGTAGGGAAGAATTCTAAGGCTCATTTTGACTGCCTCCAGAAGTTAGATCAGATGGCAAATTGGATTTGGTGCTAGGTCTTTCCCTTTAGGTTTTACCCCAACAATGTTTTCATTAGTTTCGCTCACTCTCGAAATCAAGCATTTTACAGCAGGTTGGAGCAGCCTGTATCTCAGCACAGGAATAAGGTAGGGAAGAATTCTAAGGATCATTTTGACTGCCTCCAGAAGTTAGATCAGATGGCAAATTGGATTTGGTGCTAGGTCTTTCCCTTTAGGTTTTACCCCAACAATGTTTTCATTAGTTTCGCTCACTCTCGAAATCAAGCATTTTACAGCAGGTTGGAGCAGCCTGTATCTCAGCACAGGAATAAGGTAGGGAAGAATTCTAAGGCTCATTTTGACTGCCTCCAGAAGTTAGATCAGATGGCAAATTGGATTTGGTGCTAGGTCTTTCCCTTTAGGTTGTACCCCAACAATGTTTTCATTAGTTTCGCTCACTCTCGAAATCAAGCATTTTACAGCAGGTTGGAGCAGCCTGTATCTCAGCACAGGAATAAGGTAGGGAAGAAATCTAAGGATCATTTTTGACTGCCTCCAGAAGTTAGATCAGATGGCAAATTGGATTTGGTGCTAGGTCTTTCCCTTTAGGTTTTACCCCAACAATGTTTTCATTAGTTTCGCTCACTCTCGAAATCAAGCATTTTACAGCAGGTTGGAGCAGCCTGTATCTCAGCACAGGAATAAGGTAGGGAAGAATTCTAAGGCTCATTTTGACTGCCTCCAGAAGTTAGATCAGATGGCAAATTGGATTTGGTGCTAGGTCTTTCCCTTTAGGTTTTACCCCAACAATGTTTTCATTAGTTTCGCTCACTCTCGAAATCAAGCATTTTACAGCAGGTTGGAGCAGCCTGTATCTCAGCACAGGAATAAGGTAGGGAAGAATTCTAAGGATCATTTTGACTGCCTCCAGAAGTTAGATCAGATGGCAAATTGGATTTGGTGCTAGGTCTTTCCCTTTAGGTTTTACCCCAACAATGTTTTCATTAGTTTCGCTCACTCTCGAAATCAAGCATTTTACAGCAGGTTGGAGCAGCCTGTATCTCAGCACAGGAATAAGGTAGGGAAGAATTCTAAGGATCATTTTGACTGCCTCCAGAAGTTAGATCAGATGGCAAATTGGATTTGGTGCTAGGTCTTTCCCTTTAGGTTTTACCCCAACAATGTTTTCATTAGTTTCGCTCACTCTCGAAATCAAGCATTTTACAGCAGGTTGGAGCAGCCTGTATCTCAGCACAGGAATAAGGTAGGGAAGAATTCTAAGGCTCATTTTGACTGCCTCCAGAAGTTAGATCAGATGGCAAATTGGATTTGGTGCTAGGTCTTTCCCTTTAGGTTTTACCCCAACAATGTTTTCATTAGTTTCGCTCACTCTCGAAATCAAGCATTTTACAGCAGGTTGGAGCAGCCTGTATCTCAGCACAGGAATAAGGTAGGGAAGAAATCTAAGGATCATTTTGACTGCCTCCAGAAGTTAGATCAGATGGCAAATTGGATTTGGTGCTAGGTCTTTCCCTTTAGGTTTTACCCCAACAATGTTTTCATTAGTTTCGCTCACTCTCGAAATCAAGCATTTTACAGCAGGTTGGAGCAGCCTGTATCTCAGCACAGGAATAAGGTAGGGAAGAATTCTAAGGCTCATTTTGACTGCCTCCAGAAGTTAGATCAGATGGCAAATTGGATTTGGTGCTAGGTCTTTCCCTTTAGGTTTTACCCCAACAATGTTTTCATTAGTTTCGCTCACTCTCGAAATCAAGCATTTTACAGCAGGTTGGAGCAGCCTGTATCTCAGCACAGGAATAAGGTAGGGAAGAATTCTAAGGATCATTTTGACTGCCTCCAGAAGTTAGATCAGATGGCAAATTGGATTTGGTGCTAGGTCTTTCCCTTTAGGTTTTACCCCAACAATGTTTTCATTAGTTTCGCTCACTCTCGAAATCAAGCATTTTACAGCAGGTTGGAGCAGCCTGTATCTCAGCACAGGAATAAGGTAGGGAAGAATTCTAAGGCTCATTTTGACTGCCTCCAGAAGTTAGATCAGATGGCAAATTGGATTTGGTGCTAGGTCTTTCCCTTTAGGTTTTACCCCAACAATGTTTTCATTAGTTTCGCTCACTCTCGAAATCAAGCATTTTACAGCAGGTTGGAGCAGCCTGTATCTCAGCACAGGAATAAGGTAGGGAGAATTCTAAGGATCATTTTGACTGCCTCCAGAAGTTAGATCAGATGGCAAATTGGATTTGGTGCTAGGTCTTTCCCTTTAGGTTTTACCCCAACAATGTTTTCATTAGTTTCGCTCACTCTCGAAATCAAGCATTTTACAGCAGGTTGGAGCAGCCTGTATCTCAGCACAGGAATAAGGTAGGGAAGAATTCTAAGGCTCATTTTGACTGCCTCCAGAAGTTAGATCAGATGGCAAATTGGATTTGGTGCTAGGTCTTTCCCTTTAGGTTTTACCCCAACAATGTTTTCATTAGTTTCGCTCACTCTCGAAATCAAGCATTTTACAGCAGGTTGGAGCAGCCTGTATCTCAGCACAGGAATAAGGTAGGGAAGAATTCTAAGGCTCATTTTGACTGCCTCCAGAAGTTAGATCAGATGGCAAATTGGATTTGGTGCTAGGTCTTTCCCTTTAGGTTTTACCCCAACAATGTTTTCATTAGTTTCGCTCACTCTCGAAATCAAGCATTTTACAGCAGGTTGGAGCAGCCTGTATCTCAGCACAGGAATAAGGTAGGGAAGAATTCTAAGGCTCATTTTGACTGCCTCCAGAAGTTAGATCAGATGGCAAATTGGATTTGGTGCTAGGTCTTTCCCTTTAGGTTTTACCCCAACAATGTTTTCATTAGTTTCGCTCACTCTCGAAATCAAGCATTTTACAGCAGGTTGGAGCAGCCTGTATCTCAGCACAGGAATAAGGTAGGGAAGAATTCTAAGGCTCATTTTGACTTTCTCCAGAAGTTAGATCAGATGGCAAATTGGATTTGGTGCTAGGTCTTTCCCTTTAGGTTTTACCCCAACAATGTTTTCATTAGTTTCGCTCACTCTCGAAATCAAGCATTTTACAGCAGGTTGGAGCAGCCTGTATCTCAGCACAGGAATAAGGTAGGGAAGAATTCTAAGGCTCATTTTGACTGCCTCCAGAAGTTAGATCAGATGGCAAATTGGATTTGGTGCTAGGTCTTTCCCTTTAGGTTTTACCCCAACAATGTTTTCATTAGTTTCGCTCACTCTCGAAATCAAGCATTTTACAGCAGGTTGGAGCAGCCTGTATCTCAGCACAGGAATAAGGTAGGGAAGAATTCTAAGGCTCATTTTGACTGCCTCCAGAAGTTAGATCAGATGGCAAATTGGATTTGGTGCTAGGTCTTTCCCTTTAGGTTTTACCCCAACAATGTTTTCATTAGTTTCGCTCACTCTCGAAATCAAGCATTTTACAGCAGGTTGGAGCAGCCTGTATCTCAGCACAGGAATAAGGTAGGGAAGAATTCTAAGGCTCATTTTGACTGCCTCCAGAAGTTAGATCAGATGGCAAATTGGATTTGGTGCTAGGTCTTTCCCTTTAGGTTTTACCCCAACAATGTTTTCATTAGTTTCGCTCACTCTCGAAATCAAGCATTTTACAGCAGGTTGGAGCAGCCTGTATCTCAGCACAGGAATAAGGTAGGGAAGAATTCTAAGGATCATTTTGACTGCCTGCAGAAGTTAGATCAGATGGCAAATTGGATTTGGTGCTAGGTCTTTCCCTTTAGGTTTTACCCCAACAATGTTTTCATTAGTTTCGCTCACTCTCGAAATCAAGCATTTTACAGCAGGTTGGAGCAGCCTGTATCTCAGCACAGGAATAAGGTAGGGAAGAAATCTAAGGATCATTTTGACTGCCTCCAGAAGTTAGATCAGATGGCAAATTGGATTTGGTGCTAGGTCTTTCCCTTTAGGTTTTACCCCAACAATGTTTTCATTAGTTTCGCTCACTCTCGAAATCAAGCATTTTACAGCAGGTTGGAGCAGCCTGTATCTCAGCACAGGAATAAGGTAGGGAAGAATTCTAAGGCTCATTTTGACTGCCTCCAGAAGTTAGATCAGATGGCAAATTGGATTTGGTGCTAGGTCTTTCCCTTTAGGTTTTACCCCAACAATGTTTTCATTAGTTTCGCTCACTCTCGAAATCAAGCATTTTACAGCAGGTTGGAGCAGCCTGTATCTCAGCACAGGAATAAGGTAGGGAAGAAATCTAAGGATCATTTTGACTGCCTCCAGAAGTTAGATCAGATGGCAAATTGGATTTGGTGCTAGGTCTTTCCCTTTAGGTTTTACCCCAACAATGTTTTCATTAGTTTCGCTCACTCTCGAAATCAAGCATTTTACAGCAGGTTGGAGCAGCCTGTATCTCAGCACAGGAATAAGGTAGGGAAGAATTCTAAGGCTCATTTTGACTGCCTCCAGAAGTTAGATCAGATGGCAAATTGGATTTGGTGCTAGGTCTTTCCCTTTAGGTTTTACCCCAACAATGTTTTCATTAGTTTCGCTCACTCTCGAAATCAAGCATTTTACAGCAGGTTGGAGCAGCCTGTATCTCAGCACAGGAATAAGGTAGGGAAGAATTCTAAGGATCATTTTGACTGCCTCCAGAAGTTAGATCAGATGGCAAATTGGATTTGGTGCTAGGTCTTTCCCTTTAGGTTTTACCCCAACAATGTTTTCATTAGTTTCGCTCACTCTCGAAATCAAGCATTTTACAGCAGGTTGGAGCAGCCTGTATCTCAGCACAGGAATAAGGTAGGGAAGAATTCTAAGGCTCATTTTGACTGCCTCCAGAAGTTAGATCAGATGGCAAATTGGATTTGGTGCTAGGTCTTTCCCTTTAGGTTTTACCCCAACAATGTTTTCATTAGTTTCGCTCACTCTCGAAATCAAGCATTTTACAGCAGGTTGGAGCAGCCTGTATCTCAGCACAGGAATAAGGTAGGGAAGAATTCTAAGGCTCATTTTGACTGCCTCCAGAAGTTAGATCAGATGGCAAATTGGATTTGGTGCTAGGTCTTTCCCTTTAGGTTTTACCCCAACAATGTTTTCATTAGTTTCGCTCACTCTCGAAATCAAGCATTTTACAGCAGGTTGGAGCAGCCTGTATCTCAGCACAGGAATAAGGTAGGGAAGAATTCTAAGGCTCATTTTGACTGCCTCCAGAAGTTAGATCAGATGGCAAATTGGATTTGGTGCTAGGTCTTTCCCTTTAGGTTTTACCCCAACAATGTTTTCATTAGTTTCGCTCACTCTCGAAATCAAGCATTTTACAGCAGGTTGGAGCAGCCTGTATCTCAGCACAGGAATAAGGTAGGGAAGAATTCTAAGGATCATTTTGACTGCCTCCAGAAGTTAGATCAGATGGCAAATTGGATTTGGTGCTAGGTCTTTCCCTTTAGGTTTTACCCCAACAATGTTTTCATTAGTTTCGCTCACTCTCGAAATCAAGCATTTTACAGCAGGTTGGAGCAGCCTGTATCTCAGCACAGGAATAAGGTAGGGAAGAAATCTAAGGATCATTTTGACTGCCTCCAGAAGTTAGATCAGATGGCAAATTGGATTTGGTGCTAGGTCTTTCCCTTTAGGTTTTACCCCAACAATGTTTTCATTAGTTTCGCTCACTCTCGAAATCAAGCATTTTACAGCAGGTTGGAGCAGCCTGTATCTCAGCACAGGAATAAGGTAGGGAAGAATTCTAAGGCTCATTTTGACTGCCTCCAGAAGTTAGATCAGATGGCAAATTGGATTTGGTGCTAGGTCTTTCCCTTTAGGTTTTACCCCAACAATGTTTTCATTAGTTTCGCTCACTCTCGAAATCAAGCATTTTACAGCAGGTTGGAGCAGCCTGTATCTCAGCACAGGAATAAGGTAGGGAAGAATTCTAAGGATCATTTTGACTGCCTCCAGAAGTTAGATCAGATGGCAAATTGGATTTGGTGCTAGGTCTTTCCCTTTAGGTTTTACCCCAACAATGTTTTCATTAGTTTCGCTCACTCTCGAAATCAAGCATTTTACAGCAGGTTGGAGCAGCCTGTATCTCAGCACAGGAATAAGGTAGGGAAGAATTCTAAGGATCATTTTGACTGCCTCCAGAAGTTAGATCAGATGGCAAATTGGATTTGGTGCTAGGTCTTTCCCTTTAGGTTTTACCCCAACAATGTTTTCATTAGTTTCGCTCACTCTCGAAATCAAGCATTTTACAGCAGGTTGGAGCAGCCTGTATCTCAGCACAGGAATAAGGTAGGGAAGAATTCTAAGGCTCATTTTGACTGCCTCCAGAAGTTAGATCAGATGGCAAATTGGATTTGGTGCTAGGTCTTTCCCTTTAGGTTTTACCCCAACAATGTTTTCATTAGTTTCGCTCACTCTCGAAATCAAGCATTTTACAGCAGGTTGGAGCAGCCTGTATCTCAGCACAGGAATAAGGTAGGGAAGAATTCTAAGGCTCATTTTGACTGCCTCCAGAAGTTAGATCAGATGGCAAATTGGATTTGGTGCTAGGTCTTTCCCTTTAGGTTTTACCCCAACAATGTTTTCATTAGTTTCGCTCACTCTCGAAATCAAGCATTTTACAGCAGGTTGGAGCAGCCTGTATCTCAGCACAGGAATAAGGTAGGGAAGAATTCTAAGGCTCATTTTGACTGCCTCCAGAAGTTAGATCAGATGGCAAATTGGATTTGGTGCTAGGTCTTTCCCTTTAGGTTTTACCCCAACAATGTTTTCATTAGTTTCGCTCACTCTCGAAATCAAGCATTTTACAGCAGGTTGGAGCAGCCTGTATCTCAGCACAGGAATAAGGTAGGGAAGAATTCTAAGGCTCATTTTGACTGCCTCCAGAAGTTAGATCAGATGGCAAATTGGATTTGGTGCTAGGTCTTTCCCTTTAGGTTTTACCCCAACAATGTTTTCATTAGTTTCGCTCACTCTCGAAATCAAGCATTTTACAGCAGGTTGGAGCAGCCTGTATCTCAGCACAGGAATAAGGTAGGGAAGAATTCTAAGGATCATTTTGACTGCCTCCAGAAGTTAGATCAGATGGCAAATTGGATTTGGTGCTAGGTCTTTCCCTTTAGGTTTTACCCCAACAATGTTTTCATTAGTTTCGCTCACTCTCGAAATCAAGCATTTTACAGCAGGTTGGAGCAGCCTGTATCTCAGCACAGGAATAAGGTAGGGAAGAATTCTAAGGATCATTTTGACTGCCTCCAGAAGTTAGATCAGATGGCAAATTGGATTTGGTGCTAGGTCTTTCCCTTTAGGTTTTACCCCAACAATGTTTTCATGAGTTTCGCTCACTCTCGAAATCAAGCATTTTACAGCAGGTTGGAGCAGCCTGTATCTCAGCACAGGAATAAGGTAGGGAAGAATTCTAAGGATCATTTTGACTGCCTCCAGAAGTTAGATCAGATGGCAAATTGGATTTGGTGCTAGGTCTTTCCCTTTAGGTTTTACCCCAACAATGTTTTCATTAGTTTCGCTCACTCTCGAAATCAAGCATTTTACAGCAGGTTGGAGCAGCCTGTATCTCAGCACAGGAATAAGGTAGGGAAGAATTCTAAGGCTCATTTTGACTGCCTCCAGAAGTTAGATCAGATGGCAAATTGGATTTGGTGCTAGGTCTTTCCCTTTAGGTTTTACCCCAACAATGTTTTCATTAGTTTCGCTCACTCTCGAAATCAAGCATTTTACAGCAGGTTGGAGCAGCCTGTATCTCAGCACAGGAATAAGGTAGGGAAGAATTCTAAGGCTCATTTTGACTTTCTCCAGAAGTTAGATCAGATGGCAAATTGGATTTGGTGCTAGGTCTTTCCCTTTAGGTTTTACCCCAACAATGTTTTCATTAGTTTCGCTCACTCTCGAAATCAAGCATTTTACAGCAGGTTGGAGCAGCCTGTATCTCAGCACAGGAATAAGGTAGGGAAGAATTCTAAGGCTCATTTTGACTGCCTCCAGAAGTTAGATCAGATGGCAAATTGGATTTGGTGCTAGGTCTTTCCCTTTAGGTTTTACCCCAACAATGTTTTCATTAGTTTCGCTCACTCTCGAAATCAAGCATTTTACAGCAGGTTGGAGCAGCCTGTATCTCAGCACAGGAATAAGGTAGGGAAGAATTCTAAGGATCATTTTGACTGCCTCCAGAAGTTAGATCAGATGGCAAATTGGATTTGGTGCTAGGTCTTTCCCTTTAGGTTTTACCCCAACAATGTTTTCATTAGTTTCGCTCACTCTCGAAATCAAGCATTTTACAGCAGGTTGGAGCAGCCTGTATCTCAGCACAGGAATAAGGTAGGGAAGAATTCTAAGGATCATTTTGACTGCCTCCAGAAGTTAGATCAGATGGCCAATGGAATTTGGTGCTAGGTCTTTCCCTTTAGGTTTTACCCCAACAATGTTTTCATTAGTTTCGCTCACTCTCGAAATCAAGCATTTTACAGCAGGTTGGAGCAGCCTGTATCTCAGCACAGGAATAAGGTAGGGAAGAATTCTAAGGCTCATTTTGACTGCCTCCAGAAGTTAGATCAGATGGCAAATTGGATTTGGTGCTAGGTCTTTCCCTTTAGGTTTTACCCCAACAATGTTTTCATTAGTTTCGCTCACTCTCGAAATCAAGCATTTTACAGCAGGTTGGAGCAGCCTGTATCTCAGCACAGGAATAAGGTAGGGAAGAATTCTAAGGCTCATTTTGACTGCCTCCAGAAGTTAGATCAGATGGCAAATTGGATTTGGTGCTAGGTCTTTCCCTTTAGGTTTTACCCCAACAATGTTTTCATTAGTTTCGCTCACTCTCGAAATCAAGCATTTTACAGCAGGTTGGAGCAGCCTGTATCTCAGCACAGGAATAAGGTAGGGAAGAATTCTAAGGATCATTTTGACTGCCTCCAGAAGTTAGATCAGATGGCAAATTGGATTTGGTGCTAGGTCTTTCCCTTTAGGTTTTACCCCAACAATGTTTTCATTAGTTTCGCTCACTCTCGAAATCAAGCATTTTACAGCAGGTTGGAGCAGCCTGTATCTCAGCACAGGAATAAGGTAGGGAAGAATTCTAAGGATCATTTTGACTGCCTCCAGAAGTTAGATCAGATGGCAAATTGGATTTGGTGCTAGGTCTTTCCCTTTAGGTTTTACCCCAACAATGTTTTCATTAGTTTCGCTCACTCTCGAAATCAAGCATTTTACAGCAGGTTGGAGCAGCCTGTATCTCAGCACAGGAATAAGGTAGGGAAGAATTCTAAGGATCATTTTGACTGCCTCCAGAAGTTAGATCAGATGGCAAATTGGATTTGGTGCTAGGTCTTTCCCTTTAGGTTTTACCCCAACAATGTTTTCATTAGTTTCGCTCACTCTCGAAATCAAGCATTTTACAGCAGGTTGGAGCAGCCTGTATCTCAGCACAGGAATAAGGTAGGGAAGAATTCTAAGGCTCATTTTGACTGCCTCCAGAAGTTAGATCAGATGGCAAATTGGATTTGGTGCTAGGTCTTTCCCTTTAGGTTTTACCCCAACAATGTTTTCATTAGTTTCGCTCACTCTCGAAATCAAGCATTTTACAGCAGGTTGGAGCAGCCTGTATCTCAGCACAGGAATAAGGTAGGGAAGAATTCTAAGGATCATTTTGACTGCCTCCAGAAGTTAGATCAGATGGCAAATTGGATTTGGTGCTAGGTCTTTCCCTTTAGGTTTTACCCCAACAATGTTTTCATTAGTTTCGCTCACTCTCGAAATCAAGCATTTTACAGCAGGTTGGAGCAGCCTGTATCTCAGCACAGGAATAAGGTAGGGAAGAATTCTAAGGATCATTTTGACTGCCTCCAGAAGTTAGATCAGATGGCAAATTGGATTTGGTGCTAGGTCTTTCCCTTTAGGTTTTACCCCAACAATGTTTTCATTAGTTTCGCTCACTCTCGAAATCAAGCATTTTACAGCAGGTTGGAGCAGCCTGTATCTCAGCACAGGAATAAGGTAGGGAAGAATTCTAAGGCTCATTTTGACTGCCTCCAGAAGTTAGATCAGATGGCAAATTGGATTTGGTGCTAGGTCTTTCCCTTTAGGTTTTACCCCAACAATGTTTTCATTAGTTTCGCTCACTCTCGAAATCAAGCATTTTACAGCAGGTTGGAGCAGCCTGTATCTCAGCACAGGAATAAGGTAGGGAAGAATTCAAAGGATCATTTTGACTGCCTCCAGAAGTTAGATCAGATGGCAAATTGGATTTGGTGCTAGGTCTTTCCCTTTAGGTTTTACCCCAACAATGTTTTCATTAGTTTCGCTCACTCTCGAAATCAAGCATTTTACAGCAGGTTGGAGCAGCCTGTATCTCAGCACAGGAATAAGGTAGGGAAGAATTCTAAGGCTCATTTTGACTGCCTCCAGAAGTTAGATCAGATGGCAAATTGGATTTGGTGCTAGGTCTTTCCCTTTAGGTTTTACCCCAACAATGTTTTCATTAGTTTCGCTCACTCTCGAAATCAAGCATTTTACAGCAGGTTGGAGCAGCCTGTATCTCAGCACAGGAATAAGGTAGGGAAGAATTCTAAGGCTCATTTGGACTGCCTCCAGAAGTTAGATCAGATGGCAAATTGGATTTGGTGCTAGGTCTTTCCCTTTAGGTTTTACCCCAACAATGTTTTCATTAGTTTCGCTCACTCTCGAAATCAAGCATTTTACAGCAGGTTGGAGCAGCCTGTATCTCAGCACAGGAATAAGGTAGGGAAGAATTCTAAGGCTCATTTTGACTGCCTCCAGAAGTTAGATCAGATGGCAAATTGGATTTGGTGCTAGGTCTTTCCCTTTAGGTTTTACCCCAACAATGTTTTCATTAGTTTCGCTCACTCTCGAAATCAAGCATTTTACAGCAGGTTGGAGCAGCCTGTATCTCAGCACAGGAATAAGGTAGGGAAGAATTCTAAGGCTCATTTTGACTGCCTCCAGAAGTTAGATCAGATGGCAAATTGGATTTGGTGCTAGGTCTTTCCCTTTAGGTTTTACCCCAACAATGTTTTCATTAGTTTCGCTCACTCTCGAAATCAAGCATTTTACAGCAGGTTGGAGCAGCCTGTATCTCAGCACAGGAATAAGGTAGGGAAGAATTCTAAGGCTCATTTTGACTGCCTCCAGAAGTTAGATCAGATGGCAAATTGGATTTGGTGCTAGGTCTTTCCCTTTAGGTTTTACCCCAACAATGTTTTCATTAGTTTCGCTCACTCTCGAAATCAAGCATTTTACAGCAGGTTGGAGCAGCCTGTATCTCAGCACAGGAATAAGGTAGGGAAGAATTCTAAGGCTCATTTTGACTGCCTCCAGAAGTTAGATCAGATGGCAAATTGGATTTGGTGCTAGGTCTTTCCCTTTAGGTTTTACCCCAACAATGTTTTCATTAGTTTCGCTCACTCTCGAAATCAAGCATTTTACAGCAGGTTGGAGCAGCCTGTATCTCAGCACAGGAATAAGGTAGGGAAGAATTCTAAGGCTCATTTTGACTGCCTCCAGAAGTTAGATCAGATGGCAAATTGGATTTGGTGCTAGGTCTTTCCCTTTAGGTTTTACCCCAACAATGTTTTCATTAGTTTCGCTCACTCTCGAAATCAAGCATTTTACAGCAGGTTGGAGCAGCCTGTATCTCAGCACAGGAATAAGGTAGGGAAGAATTCTAAGGCTCATTTTGACTGCCTCCAGAAGTTAGATCAGATGGCAAATTGGATTTGGTGCTAGGTCTTTCCCTTTAGGTTTTACCCCAACAATGTTTTCATTAGTTTCGCTCACTCTCGAAATCAAGCATTTTACAGCAGGTTGGAGCAGCCTGTATCTCAGCACAGGAATAAGGTAGGGAAGAATTCTAAGGCTCATTTTGACTGCCTCCAGAAGTTAGATCAGATGGCAAATTGGATTTGGTGCTAGGTCTTTCCCTTTAGGTTTTACCCCAACAATGTTTTCATTAGTTTCGCTCACTCTCGAAATCAAGCATTTTACAGCAGGTTGGAGCAGCCTGTATCTCAGCACAGGAATAAGGTAGGGAAGAATTCTAAGGATCATTTTGACTGCCTCCAGAAGTTAGATCAGATGGCAAATTGGATTTGGTGCTAGGTCTTTCCCTTTAGGTTTTACCCCAACAATGTTTTCATTAGTTTCGCTCACTCTCGAAATCAAGCATTTTACAGCAGGTTGGAGCAGCCTGTATCTCAGCACAGGAATAAGGTAGGGAAGAATTCTAAGGCTCATTTTGACTGCCTCCAGAAGTTAGATCAGATGGCAAATTGGATTTGGTGCTAGGTCTTTCCCTTTAGGTTTTACCCCAACAATGTTTTCATTAGTTTCGCTCACTCTCGAAATCAAGCATTTTACAGCAGGTTGGAGCAGCCTGTATCTCAGCACAGGAATAAGGTAGGGAAGAATTCTAAGGATCATTTTGACTGCCTCCAGAAGTTAGATCAGATGGCAAATTGGATTTGGTGCTAGGTCTTTCCCTTTAGGTTTTACCCCAACAATGTTTTCATTAGTTTCGCTCACTCTCGAAATCAAGCATTTTACAGCAGGTTGGAGCAGCCTGTATCTCAGCACAGGAATAAGGTAGGGAAGAATTCTAAGGCTCATTTTGACTGCCTCCAGAAGTTAGATCAGATGGCAAATTGGATTTGGTGCTAGGTCTTTCCCTTTAGGTTTTACCCCAACAATGTTTTCATTAGTTTCGCTCACTCTCGAAATCAAGCATTTTACAGCAGGTTGGAGCAGCCTGTATCTCAGCACAGGAATAAGGTAGGGAAGAATTCTAAGGCTCATTTTGACTGCCTCCAGAAGTTAGATCAGATGGCAAATTGGATTTGGTGCTAGGTCTTTCCCTTTAGGTTTTACCCCAACAATGTTTTCATTAGTTTCGCTCACTCTCGAAATCAAGCATTTTACAGCAGGTTGGAGCAGCCTGTATCTCAGCACAGGAATAAGGTAGGGAAGAATTCTAAGGATCATTTTGACTGCCTCCAGAAGTTAGATCAGATGGCAAATTGGATTTGGTGCTAGGTCTTTCCCTTTAGGTTTTACCCCAACAATGTTTTCATTAGTTTCGCTCACTCTCGAAATCAAGCATTTTACAGCAGGTTGGAGCAGCCTGTATCTCAGCACAGGAATAAGGTAGGGAAGAATTCTAAGGATCATTTTGACTGCCTCCAGAAGTTAGATCAGATGGCCAATGGAATTTGGTGCTAGGTCTTTCCCTTTAGGTTTTACCCCAACAATGTTTTCATTAGTTTCGCTCACTCTCGAAATCAAGCATTTTACAGCAGGTTGGAGCAGCCTGTATCTCAGCACAGGAATAAGGTAGGGAAGAATTCTAAGGCTCATTTTGACTGCCTCCAGAAGTTAGATCAGATGGCAAATTGGATTTGGTGCTAGGTCTTTCCCTTTAGGTTTTACCCCAACAATGTTTTCATTAGTTTCGCTCACTCTCGAAATCAAGCATTTTACAGCAGGTTGGAGCAGCCTGTATCTCAGCACAGGAATAAGGTAGGGAAGAATTCTAAGGCTCATTTTGACTGCCTCCAGAAGTTAGATCAGATGGCAAATTGGATTTGGTGCTAGGTCTTTCCCTTTAGGTTTTACCCCAACAATGTTTTCATTAGTTTCGCTCACTCTCGAAATCAAGCATTTTACAGCAGGTTGGAGCAGCCTGTATCTCAGCACAGGAATAAGGTAGGGAAGAATTCTAAGGATCATTTTGACTGCCTCCAGAAGTTAGATCAGATGGCAAATTGGATTTGGTGCTAGGTCTTTCCCTTTAGGTTTTACCCCAACAATGTTTTCATTAGTTTCGCTCACTCTCGAAATCAAGCATTTTACAGCAGGTTGGAGCAGCCTGTATCTCAGCACAGGAATAAGGTAGGGAAGAATTCTAAGGATCATTTTGACTGCCTCCAGAAGTTAGATCAGATGGCAAATTGGATTTGGTGCTAGGTCTTTCCCTTTAGGTTTTACCCCAACAATGTTTTCATTAGTTTCGCTCACTCTCGAAATCAAGCATTTTACAGCAGGTTGGAGCAGCCTGTATCTCAGCACAGGAATAAGGTAGGGAAGAATTCTAAGGATCATTTTGACTGCCTCCAGAAGTTAGATCAGATGGCAAATTGGATTTGGTGCTAGGTCTTTCCCTTTAGGTTTTACCCCAACAATGTTTTCATTAGTTTCGCTCACTCTCGAAATCAAGCATTTTACAGCAGGTTGGAGCAGCCTGTATCTCAGCACAGGAATAAGGTAGGGAAGAATTCTATGGCTCATTTTGACTGCCTCCAGAAGTTAGATCAGATGGCAAATTGGATTTGGTGCTAGGTCTTTCCCTTTAGGTTTTACCCCAACAATGTTTTCATTAGTTTCGCTCACTCTCGAAATCAAGCATTTTACAGCAGGTTGGAGCAGCCTGTATCTCAGCACAGGAATAAGGTAGGGAAGAATTCTAAGGATCATTTTGACTGCCTCCAGAAGTTAGATCAGATGGCAAATTGGATTTGGTGCTAGGTCTTTCCCTTTAGGTTTTACCCCAACAATGTTTTCATTAGTTTCGCTCACTCTCGAAATCAAGCATTTTACAGCAGGTTGGAGCAGCCTGTATCTCAGCACAGGAATAAGGTAGGGAAGAATTCTAAGGATCATTTTGACTGCCTCCAGAAGTTAGATCAGATGGCAAATTGGATTTGGTGCTAGGTCTTTCCCTTTAGGTTTTACCCCAACAATGTTTTCATTAGTTTCGCTCACTCTCGAAATCAAGCATTTTACAGCAGGTTGGAGCAGCCTGTATCTCAGCACAGGAATAAGGTAGGGAAGAATTCTAAGGCTCATTTTGACTGCCTCCAGAAGTTAGATCAGATGGCAAATTGGATTTGGTGCTAGGTCTTTCCCTTTAGGTTTTACCCCAACAATGTTTTCATTAGTTTCGCTCACTCTCGAAATCAAGCATTTTACAGCAGGTTGGAGCAGCCTGTATCTCAGCACAGGAATAAGGTAGGGAAGAATTCAAAGGATCATTTTGACTGCCTCCAGAAGTTAGATCAGATGGCAAATTGGATTTGGTGCTAGGTCTTTCCCTTTAGGTTTTACCCCAACAATGTTTTCATTAGTTTCGCTCACTCTCGAAATCAAGCATTTTACAGCAGGTTGGAGCAGCCTGTATCTCAGCACAGGAATAAGGTAGGGAAGAATTCTAAGGCTCATTTTGACTGCCTCCAGAAGTTAGATCAGATGGCAAATTGGATTTGGTGCTAGGTCTTTCCCTTTAGGTTTTACCCCAACAATGTTTTCATTAGTTTCGCTCACTCTCGAAATCAAGCATTTTACAGCAGGTTGGAGCAGCCTGTATCTCAGCACAGGAATAAGGTAGGGAAGAATTCTAAGGCTCATTTGGACTGCCTCCAGAAGTTAGATCAGATGGCAAATTGGATTTGGTGCTAGGTCTTTCCCTTTAGGTTTTACCCCAACAATGTTTTCATTAGTTTCGCTCACTCTCGAAATCAAGCATTTTACAGCAGGTTGGAGCAGCCTGTATCTCAGCACAGGAATAAGGTAGGGAAGAATTCTAAGGCTCATTTTGACTGCCTCCAGAAGTTAGATCAGATGGCAAATTGGATTTGGTGCTAGGTCTTTCCCTTTAGGTTTTACCCCAACAATGTTTTCATTAGTTTCGCTCACTCTCGAAATCAAGCATTTTACAGCAGGTTGGAGCAGCCTGTATCTCAGCACAGGAATAAGGTAGGGAAGAATTCTAAGGCTCATTTTGACTGCCTCCAGAAGTTAGATCAGATGGCAAATTGGATTTGGTGCTAGGTCTTTCCCTTTAGGTTTTACCCCAACAATGTTTTCATTAGTTTCGCTCACTCTCGAAATCAAGCATTTTACAGCAGGTTGGAGCAGCCTGTATCTCAGCACAGGAATAAGGTAGGGAAGAATTCTAAGGATCATTTTGACTGCCTCCAGAAGTTAGATCAGATGGCAAATTGGATTTGGTGCTAGGTCTTTCCCTTTAGGTTTTACCCCAACAATGTTTTCATTAGTTTCGCTCACTCTCGAAATCAAGCATTTTACAGCAGGTTGGAGCAGCCTGTATCTCAGCACAGGAATAAGGTAGGGAAGAATTCTAAGGCTCATTTTGACTGCCTCCAGAAGTTAGATCAGATGGCAAATTGGATTTGGTGCTAGGTCTTTCCCTTTAGGTTTTACCCCAACAATGTTTTCATTAGTTTCGCTCACTCTCGAAATCAAGCATTTTACAGCAGGTTGGAGCAGCCTGTATCTCAGCACAGGAATAAGGTAGGGAAGAATTCTAAGGCTCATTTTGACTGCCTCCAGAAGTTAGATCAGATGGCAAATTGGATTTGGTGCTAGGTCTTTCCCTTTAGGTTTTACCCCAACAATGTTTTCATTAGTTTCGCTCACTCTCGAAATCAAGCATTTTACAGCAGGTTGGAGCAGCCTGTATCTCAGCACAGGAATAAGGTAGGGAAGAATTCTAAGGATCATTTTGACTGCCTCCAGAAGTTAGATCAGATGGCAAATTGGATTTGGTGCTAGGTCTTTCCCTTTAGGTTTTACCCCAACAATGTTTTCATTAGTTTCGCTCACTCTCGAAATCAAGCATTTTACAGCAGGTTGGAGCAGCCTGTATCTCAGCACAGGAATAAGGTAGGGAAGAATTCTAAGGATCATTTTGACTGCCTCCAGAAGTTAGATCAGATGGCAAATTGGATTTGGTGCTAGGTCTTTCCCTTTAGGTTTTACCCCAACAATGTTTTCATTAGTTTCGCTCACTCTCGAAATCAAGCATTTTACAGCAGGTTGGAGCAGCCTGTATCTCAGCACAGGAATAAGGTAGGGAAGAATTCAAATGCTCATTTTGACTGCCTCCAGAAGTTAGATCAGATGGCAAATTGGATTTGGTGCTAGGTCTTTCCCTTTAGGTTTTACCCCAACAATGTTTTCATTAGTTTCGCTCACTCTCGAAATCAAGCATTTTACAGCAGGTTGGAGCAGCCTGTATCTCAGCACAGGAATAAGGTAGGGAAGAATTCTAAGGCTCATTTTGACTGCCTCCAGAAGTTAGATCAGATGGCAAATTGGATTTGGTGCTAGGTCTTTCCCTTTAGGTTTTACCCCAACAATGTTTTCATTAGTTTCGCTCACTCTCGAAATCAAGCATTTTACAGCAGGTTGGAGCAGCCTGTATCTCAGCACAGGAATAAGGTAGGGAAGAATTCTAAGGCTCATTTTGACTGCCTCCAGAAGTTAGATCAGATGGCAAATTGGATTTGGTGCTAGGTCTTTCCCTTTAGGTTTTACCCCAACAATGTTTTCATTAGTTTCGCTCACTCTCGAAATCAAGCATTTTACAGCAGGTTGGAGCAGCCTGTATCTCAGCACAGGAATAAGGTAGGGAAGAATTCTAAGGCTCATTTTGACTGCCTCCAGAAGTTAGATCAGATGGCAAATTGGATTTGGTGCTAGGTCTTTCCCTTTAGGTTTTACCCCAACAATGTTTTCATTAGTTTCGCTCACTCTCGAAATCAAGCATTTTACAGCAGGTTGGAGCAGCCTGTATCTCAGCACAGGAATAAGGTAGGGAAGAATTCTAAGGATCATTTTGACTGCCTCCAGAAGTTAGATCAGATGGCAAATTGGATTTGGTGCTAGGTCTTTCCCTTTAGGTTTTACCCCAACAATGTTTTCATTAGTTTCGCTCACTCTCGAAATCAAGCATTTTACAGCAGGTTGGAGCAGCCTGTATCTCAGCACAGGAATAAGGTAGGGAAGAATTCTAAGGATCATTTTGACTGCCTCCAGAAGTTAGATCAGATGGCAAATTGGATTTGGTGCTAGGTCTTTCCCTTTAGGTTTTACCCCAACAATGTTTTCATTAGTTTCGCTCACTCTCGAAATCAAGCATTTTACAGCAGGTTGGAGCAGCCTGTATCTCAGCACAGGAATAAGGTAGGGAAGAATTCTAAGGATCATTTTGACTGCCTCCAGAAGTTAGATCAGATGGCAAATTGGATTTGGTGCTAGGTCTTTCCCTTTAGGTTTTACCCCAACAATGTTTTCATTAGTTTCGCTCACTCTCGAAATCAAGCATTTTACAGCAGGTTGGAGCAGCCTGTATCTCAGCACAGGAATAAGGTAGGGAAGAATTCTAAGGCTCATTTTGACTGCCTCCAGAAGTTAGATCAGATGGCAAATTGGATTTGGTGCTAGGTCTTTCCCTTTAGGTTTTACCCCAACAATGTTTTCATTAGTTTCGCTCACTCTCGAAATCAAGCATTTTACAGCAGGTTGGAGCAGCCTGTATCTCAGCACAGGAATAAGGTAGGGAAGAATTCTAAGGATCATTTTGACTGCCTCCAGAAGTTAGATCAGATGGCAAATTGGATTTGGTGCTAGGTCTTACCCTTTAGGTTTTACCCCAACAATGTTTTCATTAGTTTCGCTCACTCTCGAAATCAAGCATTTTACAGCAGGTTGGAGCAGCCTGTATCTCAGCACAGGAATAAGGTAGGGAAGAATTCTAAGGCTCATTTTGACTGCCTCCAGAAGTTAGATCAGATGGCAAATTGGATTTGGTGCTAGGTCTTTCCCTTTAGGTTTTACCCCAACAATGTTTTCATTAGTTTCGCTCACTCTCGAAATCAAGCATTTTACAGCAGGTTGGAGCAGCCTGTATCTCAGCACAGGAATAAGGTAGGGAAGAATTCTAAGGCTCATTTTGACTGCCTCCAGAAGTTAGATCAGATGGCAAATTGGATTTGGTGCTAGGTCTTTCCCTTTAGGTTTTACCCCAACAATGTTTTCATTAGTTTCGCTCACTCTCGAAATCAAGCATTTTACAGCAGGTTGGAGCAGCCTGTATCTCAGCACAGGAATAAGGTAGGGAAGAATTCAAATGCTCATTTTGACTGCCTCCAGAAGTTAGATCAGATGGCAAATTGGATTTGGTGCTAGGTCTTTCCCTTTAGGTTTTACCCCAACAATGTTTTCATTAGTTTCGCTCACTCTCGAAATCAAGCATTTTACAGCAGGTTGGAGCAGCCTGTATCTCAGCACAGGAATAAGGTAGGGAAGAATTCTAAGGCTCATTTTGACTGCCTCCAGAAGTTAGATCAGATGGCAAATTGGATTTGGTGCTAGGTCTTTCCCTTTAGGTTTTACCCCAACAATGTTTTCATTAGTTTCGCTCACTCTCGAAATCAAGCATTTTACAGCAGGTTGGAGCAGCCTGTATCTCAGCACAGGAATAAGGTAGGGAAGAATTCTAAGGCTCATTTTGACTGCCTCCAGAAGTTAGATCAGATGGCAAATTGGATTTGGTGCTAGGTCTTTCCCTTTAGGTTTTACCCCAACAATGTTTTCATTAGTTTCGCTCACTCTCGAAATCAAGCATTTTACAGCAGGTTGGAGCAGCCTGTATCTCAGCACAGGAATAAGGTAGGGAAGAATTCTAAGGCTCATTTTGACTGCCTCCAGAAGTTAGATCAGATGGCAAATTGGATTTGGTGCTAGGTCTTTCCCTTTAGGTTTTACCCCAACAATGTTTTCATTAGTTTCGCTCACTCTCGAAATCAAGCATTTTACAGCAGGTTGGAGCAGCCTGTATCTCAGCACAGGAATAAGGTAGGGAAGACATTTTGACTGCCTCCAGAAGTTAGATCAGATGGCAAATTGGATTTGGTGCTAGGTCTTTCCCTTTAGGTTTTTACCCCAACAATGTTTTCATTAGTTTCGCTCACTCTCGAAATCAAGCATTTTACAGCAGGTTGGAGCAGCCTGTATCTCAGCACAGGAATAAGGTAGGGAAGAATTCTAAGGATCATTTTGACTGCCTCCAGAAGTTAGATCAGATGGCAAATTGGATTTGGTGCTAGGTCTTTCCCTTTAGGTTTTACCCCCAACAATGTTTTCATTAGTTTCGCTCACTCTCGAAATCAAGCATTTTACAGCAGGTTGGAGCAGCCTGTATCTCAGCACAGGAATAAGGTAGGGAAGAATTCTAAGGATCATTTTGACTGCCTCCAGAAGTTAGATCAGATGGCAAATTGGATTTGGTGCTAGGTCTTTCCCTTTAGGTTTTACCCCAACAATGTTTTCATTAGTTTCGCTCACTCTCGAAATCAAGCATTTTACAGCAGGTTGGAGCAGCCTGTATCTCAGCACAGGAATAAGGTAGGGAAGAATTCTAAGGATCATTTGACTGCCTCCAGAAGTTAGATCAGATGGCAAATTGGATTTGGTGCTAGGTCTTTCCCTTTAGGTTTTACCCCAACAATGTTTTCATTAGTTTCGCTCACTCTCGAAATCAAGCATTTTACAGCAGGTTGGAGCAGCCTGTATCTCAGCACAGGAATAAGGTAGGGAAGAATTCTAAGGCTCATTTTGACTGCCTCCAGAAGTTAGATCAGATGGCAAATTGGATTTGGTGCTAGGTCTTTCCCTTTAGGTTTTACCCCAACAATGTTTTCATTAGTTTCGCTCACTCTCGAAATCAAGCATTTTACAGCAGGTTGGAGCAGCCTGTATCTCAGCACAGGAATAAGGTAGGGAAGAATTCTAAGGCTCATTTTGACTGCCTCCAGAAGTTAGATCAGATGGCAAATTGGATTTGGTGCTAGGTCTTTCCCTTTAGGTTTTACCCCAACAATGTTTTCATTAGTTTCGCTCACTCTCGAAATCAAGCATTTTACAGCAGGTTGGAGCAGCCTGTATCTCAGCACAGGAATAAGGTAGGGAAGAATTCTAAGGCTCATTTTGACTGCCTCCAGAAGTTAGATCAGATGGCAAATTGGATTTGGTGCTAGGTCTTTCCCTTTAGGTTTTACCCCAACAATGTTTTCATTAGTTTCGCTCACTCTCGAAATCAAGCATTTTACAGCAGGTTGGAGCAGCCTGTATCTCAGCACAGGAATAAGGTAGGGAAGAATTCTAAGGCTCATTTTGACTGCCTCCAGAAGTTAGATCAGATGGCAAATTGGATTTGGTGCTAGGTCTTTCCCTTTAGGTTTTACCCCAACAATGTTTTCATTAGTTTCGCTCACTCTCGAAATCAAGCATTTTACAGCAGGTTGGAGCAGCCTGTATCTCAGCACAGGAATAAGGTAGGGAAGAATTCTAAGGCTCATTTTGACTGCCTCCAGAAGTTAGATCAGATGGCAAATTGGATTTGGTGCTAGGTCTTTCCCTTTAGGTTTTACCCCAACAATGTTTTCATTAGTTTCGCTCACTCTCGAAATCAAGCATTTTACAGCAGGTTGGAGCAGCCTGTATCTCAGCACAGGAATAAGGTAGGGAAGAATTCTAAGGCTCATTTTGACTGCCTCCAGAAGTTAGATCAGATGGCAAATTGGATTTGGTGCTAGGTCTTTCCCTTTAGGTTTTACCCCAACAATGTTTTCATTAGTTTCGCTCACTCTCGAAATCAAGCATTTTACAGCAGGTTGGAGCAGCCTGTATCTCAGCACAGGAATAAGGTAGGGAAGAATTCTAAGGCTCATTTTGACTGCCTCCAGAAGTTAGATCAGATGGCAAATTGGATTTGGTGCTAGGTCTTTCCCTTTAGGTTTTACCCCAACAATGTTTTCATTAGATTCGCTCACTCTCGAAATCAAGCATTTTACAGCAGGTTGGAGCAGCCTGTATCTCAGCACAGGAATAAGGTAGGGAAGAATTCTAAGGATCATTTTGACTGCCTCCAGAAGTTAGATCAGATGGCAAATTGGATTTGGTGCTAGGTCTTTCCCTTTAGGTTTTACCCCCAACAATGTTTTCATTAGTTTCGCTCACTCTCGAAATCAAGCATTTTACAGCAGGTTGGAGCAGCCTGTATCTCAGCACAGGAATAAGGTAGGGAAGAATTCTAAGGCTCATTTTGACTGCCTCCAGAAGGTTAGATCAGATGGCAAATTGGATTTGGTGCTAGGTCTTTCCCTTTAGGTTTTACCCCAACAATGTTTTCATTAGTTTCGCTCACTCTCGAAATCAAGCATTTTACAGCAGGTTGGAGCAGCCTGTATCTCAGCACAGGAATAAGGTAGGGAAGAATTCTAAGGCTCATTTTGACTGCCTCCAGAAGTTAGATCAGATGGCAAATTGGATTTGGTGCTAGGTCTTTCCCTTTAGGTTTTACCCCAACAATGTTTTCATTAGTTTCGCTCACTCTCGAATCAAGCATTTTACAGCAGGTTGGGAGCAGCCTGTATCTCAGCACAGGAATAAGGTAGGGAAGAATTCTAAGGCTCATTTTGACTGCCTCCAGAAGTTAGATCAGATGGCAAATTGGATTTGGTGCTAGGTCTTTCCCTTTAGGTTTTACCCCAACAATGTTTTCATTAGTTTCGCTCACTCTCGAAATCAAGCATTTTACAGCAGGTTGGAGCAGCCTGTATCTCAGCACAGGAATAAGGTAGGGAAGAATTCTAAGGATCATTTTGACTGCCTCCAGAAGTTAGATCAGATGGCAAATTGGATTTGGTGCTAGGTCTTTCCCTTTAGGTTTTACCCCAACAATGTTTTCATTAGTTTCGCTCACTCTCGAAATCAAGCATTTTACAGCAGGTTGGAGCAGCCTGTATCTCAGCACAGGAATAAGGTAGGGAAGAATTCTAAGGCTCATTTTTGACTGCCTCCAGAAGTTAGATCAGATGGCAAATTGGATTTGGTGCTAGGTCTTTCCCTTTAGGTTTTACCCCAACAATGTTTTCATTAGTTTCGCTCACTCTCGAAATCAAGCATTTTACAGCAGGTTGGAGCAGCCTGTAATCTCAGCACAGGAATAAGGTAGGGAAGAATTCAAATGCTCATTTTGACTGCCTCCAGAAGTTAGATCAGATGGCAAATTGGATTTGGTGCTAGGTCTTTCCCTTTAGGTTTTACCCCAACAATGTTTTCATTAGTTTCGCTCACTCTCGAAATCAAGCATTTTACAGCAGGTTGGAGCAGCCTGTATCTCAGCACAGGAATAAGGTAGGGAAGAATTCTAAGGATCATTTTGACTGCCTCCAGAAGTTAGATCAGATGGCAAATTGGATTTGGTGCTAGGTCTTTCCCTTTAGGGTTTTACCCCAACAATGTTTTTCATTAGATTCGCTCACTCTCGAAATCAAGCATTTTACAGCAGGTTGGAGCAGCCTGTATCTCAGCACAGGAATAAGGTAGGGAAGAATTCTAAGGATCATTTTGACTGCCTCCAGAAGTTAGATCAGATGGCAAATTGGATTTGGTGCTAGGTCTTTCCCTTTAGGTTTTACCCCAACAATGTTTTCATTAGATTCGCTCACTCTCGAAATCAAGCATTTTACAGCAGGTTGGAGCAGCCTGTATCTCAGCACAGGAATAAGGTAGGGAAGAATTCTAAGGCTCATTTTGACTGCCTCCAGAAGTTAGATCAGATGGCAAATTGGATTTGGTGCTAGGTCTTTCCCTTTAGGTTTTACCCCAACAATGTTTTCATTAGTTTCGCTCACTCTCGAAATCAAGCATTTTACAGCAGGTTGGAGCAGCCTGTATCTCAGCACAGGAATAAGGTAGGGAAGAATTCTAAGGCTCATTTTGACTGCCTCCAGAAGTTAGATCAGATGGCAAATTGGATTTGGTGCTAGGTCTTTCCCTTTAGGTTTTACCCCAACAATGTTTTCATTAGTTTCGCTCACTCTCGAAATCAAGCATTTTACAGCAGGTTGGAGCAGCCTGTATCTCAGCACAGGAATAAGGTAGGGAAGAATTCTAAGGCTCATTTTGACTGCCTCCAGAAGTTAGATCAGATGGCAAATTGGATTTGGTGCTAGGTCTTTCCCTTTAGGTTTTACCCCAACAATGTTTTCATTAGTTTCGCTCACTCTCGAAATCAAGCATTTTACAGCAGGTTGGAGCAGCCTGTATCTCAGCACAGGAATAAGGTAGGGAAGAATTCAAATGCTCATTTTGACTGCCTCCAGAAGTTAGATCAGATGGCAAATTGGATTTGGTGCTAGGTCTTTCCCTTTAGGTTTTACCCCAACAATGTTTTCATTAGTTTCGCTCACTCTCGAAATCAAGCATTTTACAGCAGGTTGGAGCAGCCTGTATCTCAGCACAGGAATAAGGTAGGGAAGAATTCTAAGGCTCATTTTGACTGCCTCCAGAAGTTAGATCAGATGGCAAATTGGATTTGGTGCTAGGTCTTTCCCTTTAGGTTTTACCCCAACAATGTTTTCATTAGTTTCGCTCACTCTCGAAATCAAGCATTTTACAGCAGGTTGGAGCAGCCTGTATCTCAGCACAGGAATAAGGTAGGGAAGAATTCTAAGGCTCATTTTGACTGCCTCCAGAAGTTAGATCAGATGGCAAATTGGATTTGGTGCTAGGTCTTTCCCCTTTAGGTTTTACCCCAACAATGTTTTCATTAGTTTCGCTCACTCTCGAAATCAAGCATTTTACAGCAGGTTGGAGCAGCCTGTATCTCAGCACAGGAATAAGGTAGGGAAGAATTCTAAGGCTCATTTTGACTGCCTCCAGAAGTTAGATCAGATGGCAAATTGGATTTGGTGCTAGGTCTTTCCCTTTAGGTTTTACCCCAACAATGTTTTCATTAGTTTCGCTCACTCTCGAAATCAAGCATTTTACAGCAGGTTGGAGCAGCCTGTATCTCAGCACAGGAATAAGGTAGGGAAGAATTCTAAGGCTCATTTTGACTGCCTCCAGAAGTTAGATCAGATGGCAAATTGGATTTGGTGCTAGGTCTTTCCCTTTAGGTTTTACCCCAACAATGTTTTCATTAGTTTCGCTCACTCTCGAAATCAAGCATTTTACAGCAGGTTGGAGCAGCCTGTATCTCAGCACAGGAATAAGGTAGGGAAGAATTCTAAGGCTCATTTGGACTGCCTCCAGAAGTTAGATCAGATGGCAAATTGGATTTGGTGCTAGGTCTTTCCCTTTAGGTTTTACCCCAACAATGTTTTCATTAGTTTCGCTCACTCTCGAAATCAAGCATTTTACAGCAGGTTGGAGCAGCCTGTATCTCAGCACAGGAATAAGGTAGGGAAGAATTCTAAGGATCATTTTGACTGCCTCCAGAAGTTAGATCAGATGGCAAATTGGATTTGGTGCTAGGTCTTTCCCTTTAGGTTTTACCCCAACAATGTTTTCATTAGTTTCGCTCACTCTCGAAATCAAGCATTTTACAGCAGGTTGGAGCAGCCTGTATCTCAGCACAGGAATAAGGTAGGGAAGAATTCTAAGGCTCATTTTGACTGCCTCCAGAAGTTAGATCAGATGGCAAATTGGATTTGGTGCTAGGTCTTTCCCTTTAGGTTTTACCCCAACAATGTTTTCATTAGTTTCGCTCACTCTCGAAATCAAGCATTTTACAGCAGGTTGGAGCAGCCTGTATCTCAGCACAGGAATAAGGTAGGGAAGAATTCTAAGGATCATTTTGACTGCCTCCAGAAGTTAGATCAGATGGCAAATTGGATTTGGTGCTAGGTCTTTCCCTTTAGGTTTTACCCCAACAATGTTTTCATTAGTTTCGCTCACTCTCGAAATCAAGCATTTTACAGCAGGTTGGAGCAGCCTGTATCTCAGCACAGGAATAAGGTAGGGAAGAATTCAAAGGCTCATTTTGACTGCCTCCAGAAGTTAGATCAGATGGCAAATTGGATTTGGTGCTAGGTCTTTCCCTTTAGGTTTTACCCCAACAATGTTTTCATTAGTTTCGCTCACTCTCGAAATCAAGCATTTTTACAGCAGGTTGGAGCAGCCTGTATCTCAGCACAGGAATAAGGTAGGGAAGAATTCTAAGGCTCATTTTGACTGCCTCCAGAAGTTAGATCAGATGGCAAATTGGATTTGGTGCTAGGTCTTTCCCTTTAGGTTTTACCCCAACAATGTTTTCATTAGTTTCGCTCACTCTCGAAATCAAGCATTTTACAGCAGGTTGGAGCAGCCTGTATCTCAGCACAGGAATAAGGTAGGGAAGAATTCTAAGGATCATTTTGACTGCCTCCAGAAGTTAGATCAGATGGCAAATTGCATTTGGTGCTAGGTCTTTCCCCTTTAGGTTTTACCCCAACAATGTTTTCATTAGTTTCGCTCACTCTCGAAATCAAGCATTTTACAGCAGGTTGGAGCAGCCTGTATCTCAGCACAGGAATAAGGTAGGGAAGAATTCTAAGGATCATTTTGACTGCCTCCAGAAGTTAGATCAGATGGCAAATTGGATTTGGTGCTAGGTCTTTCCCTTTAGGTTTTACCCCAACAATGTTTTCATTAGTTTCGCTCACTCTCGAAATCAAGCATTTTACAGCAGGTTGGAGCAGCCTGTATCTCAGCACAGGAATAAGGTAGGGAAGAATTCTAAGGCTCATTTTGACTGCCTCCAGAAGTTAGATCAGATGGCAAATTGGATTTGGTGCTAGGTCTTTCCCTTTAGGTTTTACCCCAACAATGTTTTCATTAGTTTCGCTCACTCTCGAAATCAAGCATTTTACAGCAGGTTGGAGCAGCCTGTATCTCAGCACAGGAATAAGGTAGGGAAGAATTCTAAGGCTCATTTGGACTGCCTCCAGAAGTTAGATCAGATGGCAAATTGGATTTGGTGCTAGGTCTTTCCCTTTAGGTTTTACCCCAACAATGTTTTCATTAGTTTCGCTCACTCTCGAAATCAAGCATTTTTACAGCAGGTTGGAGCAGCCTGTATCTCAGCACAGGAATAAGGTAGGGAAGAATTCTAAGGATCATTTTGACTGCCTCCAGAAGTTAGATCAGATGGCAAATTGGATTTGGTGCTAGGTCTTTCCCTTTAGGTTTTACCCCAACAATGTTTTCATTAGTTTCGCTCACTCTCGAAATCAAGCATTTTACAGCAGGTTGGAGCAGCCTGTATCTCAGCACAGGAATAAGGTAGGGAAGAATTCTAAGGATCATTTGGACTGCCTCCAGAAGTTAGATCAGATGGCAAATTGGATTTGGTGCTAGGTCTTTCCCTTTAGGTTTTACCCCAACAATGTTTTCATTAGTTTCGCTCACTCTCGAAATCAAGCATTTTACAGCAGGTTGGAGCAGCCTGTATCTCAGCACAGGAATAAGGTAGGGAAGAATTCAAATGCTCATTTTGACTGCCTCCAGAAGTTAGATCAGATGGCAAATTGGATTTGGTGCTAGGTCTTTCCCTTTAGGTTTTACCCCAACAATGTTTTCATTAGTTTCGCTCACTCTCGAAATCAAGCATTTTACAGCAGGTTGGAGCAGCCTGTATCTCAGCACAGGAATAAGGTAGGGAAGAATTCAAAGGCTCATTTTGACTGCCTCCAGAAGTTAGATCAGATGGCAAATTGGATTTGGTGCTAGGTCTTTCCCTTTAGGTTTTACCCCAACAATGTTTTCATTAGTTTCGCTCACTCTCGAAATCAAGCATTTTACAGCAGGTTGGAGCAGCCTGTATCTCAGCACAGGAATAAGGTAGGGAAGAATTCTAAGGATCATTTTGACTGCCTCCAGAAGTTAGATCAGATGGCAAATTGGATTTGGTGCTAGGTCTTTCCCTTTAGGTTTTACCCCAACAATGTTTTCATTAGTTTCGCTCACTCTCGAAATCAAGCATTTTACAGCAGGTTGGAGCAGCCTGTATCTCAGCACAGGAATAAGGTAGGGAAGAATTCTAAGGATCATTTTGACTGCCTCCAGAAGTTAGATCAGATGGCAAATTGCATTTGGTGCTAGGTCTTTCCCTTTAGGTTTTACCCCAACAATGTTTTCATTAGTTTCGCTCACTCTCGAAATCAAGCATTTTACAGCAGGTTGGAGCAGCCTGTATCTCAGCACAGGAATAAGGTAGGGAAGAATTCTAAGGATCATTTTGACTGCCTCCAGAAGTTAGATCAGATGGCAAATTGGATTTGGTGCTAGGTCTTTCCCTTTAGGTTTTACCCCAACAATGTTTTCATTAGTTTCGCTCACTCTCGAAATCAAGCATTTTACAGCAGGTTGGAGCAGCCTGTATCTCAGCACAGGAATAAGGTAGGGAAGAATTCTAAGGCTCATTTTGACTGCCTCCAGAAGTTAGATCAGATGACAAATTGGATTTGGTGCTAGGTCTTTCCCTTTAGGTTTTACCCCAACAATGTTTTCATTAGTTTCGCTCACTCTCGAAATCAAGCATTTTACAGCAGGTTGGAGCAGCCTGTATCTCAGCACAGGAATAAGGTAGGGAAGAATTCTAAGGCTCATTTTGACTGCCTCCAGAAGTTAGATCAGATGGCAAATTGGATTTGGTGCTAGGTCTTTCCCTTTAGGTTTTACCCCAACAATGTTTTCATTAGTTTCGCTCACTCTCGAAATCAAGCATTTTACAGCAGGTTGGAGCAGCCTGTATCTCAGCACAGGAATAAGGTAGGGAAGAATTCTAAGGATCATTTTGACTGCCTCCAGAAGTTAGATCAGATGGCAAATTGGATTTGGTGCTAGGTCTTTCCCTTTAGGTTTTACCCCAACAATGTTTTCATTAGTTTCGCTCACTCTCGAAATCAAGCATTTTACAGCAGGTTGGAGCAGCCTGTATCTCAGCACAGGAATAAGGTAGGGAAGAATTCTAAGGCTCATTTTGACTGCCTCCAGAAGTTAGATCAGATGGCAAATTGGATTTGGTGCTAGGTCTTTCCCTTTAGGTTTTACCCCAACAATGTTTTCATTAGTTTCGCTCACTCTCGAAATCAAGCATTTTACAGCAGGTTGGAGCAGCCTGTATCTCAGCACAGGAATAAGGTAGGGAAGAATTCAAAGGCTCATTTTGACTGCCTCCAGAAGTTAGATCAGATGGCAAATTGGATTTGGTGCTAGGTCTTTCCCTTTAGGTTTTACCCCAACAATGTTTTCATTAGTTTCGCTCACTCTCGAAATCAAGCATTTTACAGCAGGTTGGAGCAGCCTGTATCTCAGCACAGGAATAAGGTAGGGAAGAATTCTAAGGCTCATTTTGACTGCCTCCAGAAGTTAGATCAGATGGCAAATTGGATTTGGTGCTAGGTCTTTCCCTTTAGGTTTTACCCCAACAATGTTTTCATTAGTTTCGCTCACTCTCGAAATCAAGCATTTTACAGCAGGTTGGAGCAGCCTGTATCTCAGCACAGGAATAAGGTAGGGAAGAATTCTAAGGCTCATTTTGACTGCCTCCAGAAGTTAGATCAGATGGCAAATTGGATTTGGTGCTAGGTCTTTCCCTTTAGGTTTTACCCCAACAATGTTTTCATTAGTTTCGCTCACTCTCGAAATCAAGCATTTTACAGCAGGTTGGAGCAGCCTGTATCTCAGCACAGGAATAAGGTAGGGAAGAATTCTAAGGCTCATTTTGACTGCCTCCAGAAGTTAGATCAGATGGCAAATTGGATTTGGTGCTAGGTCTTTCCCTTTAGGTTTTACCCCAACAATGTTTTCATTAGTTTCGCTCACTCTCGAAATCAAGCATTTTACAGCAGGTTGGAGCAGCCTGTATCTCAGCACAGGAATAAGGTAGGGAAGAATTCTAAGGATCATTTTGACTGCCTCCAGAAGTTAGATCAGATGGCAAATTGGATTTGGTGCTAGGTCTTTCCCTTTAGGTTTTACCCCAACAATGTTTTCATTAGTTTCGCTCACTCTCGAAATCAAGCATTTTACAGCAGGTTGGAGCAGCCTGTATCTCAGCACAGGAATAAGGTAGGGAAGAATTCTAAGGATCATTTTGACTGCCTCCAGAAGTTAGATCAGATGGCAAATTGGATTTGGTGCTAGGTCTTTCCCTTTAGGTTTTACCCCAACAATGTTTTCATTAGTTTCGCTCACTCTCGAAATCAAGCATTTTACAGCAGGTTGGAGCAGCCTGTATCTCAGCACAGGAATAAGGTAGGGAAGAATTCTAAGGATCATTTTGACTGCCTCCAGAAGTTAGATCAGATGGCAAATTGGATTTGGTGCTAGGTCTTTCCCTTTAGGTTTTACCCCAACAATGTTTTCATTAGTTTCGCTCACTCTCGAAATCAAGCATTTTACAGCAGGTTGGAGCAGCCTGTATCTCAGCACAGGAATAAGGTAGGGAAGAATTCAAAGGCTCATTTTGACTGCCTCCAGAAGTTAGATCAGATGGCAAATTGGATTTGGTGCTAGGTCTTTCCCTTTAGGTTTTACCCCAACAATGTTTTCATTAGTTTCGCTCACTCTCGACATCAAGCATTTTACAGCAGGTTGGAGCAGCCTGTATCTCAGCACAGGAATAAGGTAGGGAAGAATTCTAAGGCTCATTTTGACTGCCTCCAGAAGTTAGATCAGATGGCAAATTGGATTTGGTGCTAGGTCTTTCCCTTTAGGTTTTACCCCAACAATGTTTTCATTAGTTTCGCTCACTCTCGAAATCAAGCATTTTACAGCAGGTTGGAGCAGCCTGTATCTCAGCACAGGAATAAGGTAGGGAAGAATTCTAAGGCTCATTTTGACTGCCTCCAGAAGTTAGATCAGATGGCAAATTGGATTTGGTGCTAGGTCTTTCCCTTTAGGTTTTACCCCAACAATGTTTTCATTAGTTTCGCTCACTCTCGAAATCAAGCATTTTACAGCAGGTTGGAGCAGCCTGTATCTCAGCACAGGAATAAGGTAGGGAAGAATTCAAAGGCTCATTTTTACTGCCTCCAGAAGTTAGATCAGATGGCAAATTGGATTTGGTGCTAGGTCTTTCCCTTTAGGTTTTACCTTAACAATGTTTTCATTAGTTTCGCTCACTCTCGAAATCAAGCATTTTACAGCAGGTTGGAGCAGCCTGTATCTCAGCACAGGAATAAGGTAGGGAAGAATTCTAAGGCTCATTTTGACTGCCTCCAGAAGTTAGATCAGATGGCAAATTGGATTTGGTGCTAGGTCTTTCCCTTTAGGTTTTACCCCAACAATGTTTTCATTAGTTTCGCTCACTCTCGAAATCAAGCATTTTACAGCAGGTTGGAGCAGCCTGTATCTCAGCACAGGAATAAGGTAGGGAAGAATTCTAAGGCTCATTTTGACTGCCTCCAGAAGTTAGATCAGATGGCAAATTGGATTTGGTGCTAGGTCTTTCCCTTTAGGTTTTACCCCAACAATGTTTTCATTAGTTTCGCTCACTCTCGAAATCAAGCATTTTACAGCAGGTTGGAGCAGCCTGTATCTCAGCACAGGAATAAGGTAGGGAAGAATTCTAAGGCTCATTTTGACTGCCTCCAGAAGTTAGATCAGATGGCAAATTGGATTTGGTGCTAGGTCTTTCCCTTTAGGTTTTACCCCAACAATGTTTTCATTAGTTTCGCTCACTCTCGAAATCAAGCATTTTACAGCAGGTTGGAGCAGCCTGTATCTCAGCACAGGAATAAGGTAGGGAAGAATTCTAAGGCTCATTTTGACTGCCTCCAGAAGTTAGATCAGATGGCAAATTGGATTTGGTGCTAGGTCTTTCCCTTTAGGTTTTACCCCAACAATGTTTTCATTAGTTTCGCTCACTCTCGAAATCAAGCATTTTACAGCAGGTTGGAGCAGCCTGTATCTCAGCACAGGAATAAGGTAGGGAAGAATTCTAAGGATCATTTTGACTGCCTCCAGAAGTTAGATCAGATGGCAAATTGGATTTGGTGCTAGGTCTTTCCCTTTAGGTTTTACCCCAACAATGTTTTCATTAGTTTCGCTCACTCTCGAAATCAAGCATTTTACAGCAGGTTGGAGCAGCCTGTATCTCAGCACAGGAATAAGGTAGGGAAGAATTCTAAGGCTCATTTTGACTGCCTCCAGAAGTTAGATCAGATGGCAAATTGGATTTGGTGCTAGGTCTTTCCCTTTAGGTTTTACCCCAACAATGTTTTCATTAGTTTCGCTCACTCTCGAAATCAAGCATTTTACAGCAGGTTGGAGCAGCCTGTATCTCAGCACAGGAATAAGGTAGGGAAGAATTCTAAGGCTCATTTTGACTGCCTCCAGAAGTTAGATCAGATGGCAAATTGGATTTGGTGCTAGGTCTTTCCCTTTAGGTTTTACCCCAACAATGTTTTCATTAGTTTCGCTCACTCTCGAAATCAAGCATTTTACAGCAGGTTGGAGCAGCCTGTATCTCAGCACAGGAATAAGGTAGGGAAGAATTCTAAGGATCATTTTGACTGCCTCCAGAAGTTAGATCAGATGGCAAATTGGATTTGGTGCTAGGTCTTTCCCTTTAGGTTTTACCCCAACAATGTTTTCATTAGTTTCGCTCACTCTCGAAATCAAGCATTTTACAGCAGGTTGGAGCAGCCTGTATCTCAGCACAGGAATAAGGTAGGGAAGAATTCTAAGGCTCATTTTGACTGCCTCCAGAAGTTAGATCAGATGGCAAATTGGATTTGGTGCTAGGTCTTTCCCTTTAGGTTTTACCCCAACAATGTTTTCATTAGTTTCGCTCACTCTCGAAATCAAGCATTTTACAGCAGGTTGGAGCAGCCTGTATCTCAGCACAGGAATAAGGTAGGGAAGAATTCTAAGGATCATTTTGACTGCCTCCAGAAGTTAGATCAGATGGCAAATTGGATTTGGTGCTAGGTCTTTCCCTTTAGGTTTTACCCCAACAATGTTTTCATTAGTTTCGCTCACTCTCGAAATCAAGCATTTTACAGCAGGTTGGAGCAGCCTGTATCTCAGCACAGGAATAAGGTAGGGAAGAATTCTAAGGCTCATTTTGACTGCCTCCAGAAGTTAGATCAGATGGCAAATTGGATTTGGTGCTAGGTCTTTCCCTTTAGGTTTTACCCCAACAATGTTTTCATTAGTTTCGCTCACTCTCGAAATCAAGCATTTTACAGCAGGTTGGAGCAGCCTGTATCTCAGCACAGGAATAAGGTAGGGAAGAATTCTAAGGCTCATTTTGACTGCCTCCAGAAGTTAGATCAGATGGCAAATTGGATTTGGTGCTAGGTCTTTCCCTTTAGGTTTTACCCCAACAATGTTTTCATTAGTTTCGCTCACTCTCGAAATCAAGCATTTTACAGCAGGTTGGAGCAGCCTGTATCTCAGCACAGGAATAAGGTAGGGAAGAATTCTAAGGATCATTTTGACTGCCTCCAGAAGTTAGATCAGATGGCAAATTGGATTTGGTGCTAGGTCTTTCCCTTTAGGTTTTACCCCAACAATGTTTTCATTAGTTTCGCTCACTCTCGAAATCAAGCATTTTACAGCAGGTTGGAGCAGCCTGTATCTCAGCACAGGAATAAGGTAGGGAAGAATTCTAAGGCTCGTTTTGACTGCCTCCAGAAGTTAGATCAGATGGCAAATTGGATTTGGTGCTAGGTCTTTCCCTTTAGGTTTTACCCCAACAATGTTTTCATTAGTTTCGCTCACTCTCGAAATCAAGCATTTTACAGCAGGTTGGAGCAGCCTGTATCTCAGCACAGGAATAAGGTAGGGAAGAATTCTAAGGCTCATTTTGACTGCCTCCAGAAGTTAGATCAGATGGCAAATTGGATTTGGTGCTAGGTCTTTCCCTTTAGGTTTTACCCCAACAATGTTTTCATTAGTTTCGCTCACTCTCGAAATCAAGCATTTTACAGCAGGTTGGAGCAGCCTGTATCTCAGCACAGGAATAAGGTAGGGAAGAATTCTAAGGCTCATTTTGACTGCCTCCAGAAGTTAGATCAGATGGCAAATTGGATTTGGTGCTAGGTCTTTCCCTTTAGGTTTTACCCCAACAATGTTTTCATTAGTTTCGCTCACTCTCGAAATCAAGCATTTTACAGCAGGTTGGAGCAGCCTGTATCTCAGCACAGGAATAAGGTAGGGAAGAATTCTAAGGCTCATTTTGACTGCCTCCAGAAGTTAGATCAGATGGCAAATTGGATTTGGTGCTAGGTCTTTCCCTTTAGGTTTTACCCCAACAATGTTTTCATTAGTTTCGCTCACTCTCGAAATCAAGCATTTTACAGCAGGTTGGAGCAGCCTGTATCTCAGCACAGGAATAAGGTAGGGAAGAATTCTAAGGCTCATTTTGACTGCCTCCAGAAGTTAGATCAGATGGCAAATTGGATTTGGTGCTAGGTCTTTCCCTTTAGGTTTTACCCCAACAATGTTTTCATTAGTTTCGCTCACTCTCGAAATCAAGCATTTTACAGCAGGTTGGAGCAGCCTGTATCTCAGCACAGGAATAAGGTAGGGAAGAATTCTAAGGATCATTTTGACTGCCTCCAGAAGTTAGATCAGATGGCAAATTGGATTTGGTGCTAGGTCTTTCCCTTTAGGTTTTACCCCAACAATGTTTTCATTAGTTTCGCTCACTCTCGAAATCAAGCATTTTACAGCAGGTTGGAGCAGCCTGTATCTCAGCACAGGAATAAGGTAGGGAAGAATTCTAAGGCTCATTTTGACTGCCTCCAGAAGTTAGATCAGATGGCAAATTGGATTTGGTGCTAGGTCTTTCCCTTTAGGTTTTACCCCAACAATGTTTTCATTAGTTTCGCTCACTCTCGAAATCAAGCATTTTACAGCAGGTTGGAGCAGCCTGTATCTCAGCACAGGAATAAGGTAGGGAAGAATTCTAAGGCTCATTTTGACTGCCTCCAGAAGTTAGATCAGATGGCAAATTGGATTTGGTGCTAGGTCTTTCCCTTTAGGTTTTACCCCAACAATGTTTTCATTAGTTTCGCTCACTCTCGAAATCAAGCATTTTACAGCAGGTTGGAGCAGCCTGTATCTCAGCACAGGAATAAGGTAGGGAAGAATTCTAAGGCTCATTTTGACTGCCTCCAGAAGTTAGATCAGATGGCAAATTGGATTTGGTGCTAGGTCTTTCCCTTTAGGTTTTACCCCAACAATGTTTTCATTAGTTTCGCTCACTCTCGAAATCAAGCATTTTACAGCAGGTTGGAGCAGCCTGTATCTCAGCACAGGAATAAGGTAGGGAAGAATTCTAAGGCTCATTTTGACTGCCTCCAGAAGTTAGATCAGATGGCAAATTGGATTTGGTGCTAGGTCTTTCCCTTTAGGTTTTACCCCAACAATGTTTTCATTAGTTTCGCTCACTCTCGAAATCAAGCATTTTACAGCAGGTTGGAGCAGCCTGTATCTCAGCACAGGAATAAGGTAGGGAAGAATTCAAAGGCTCATTTTGACTGCCTCCAGAAGTTAGATCAGATGGCAAATTGGATTTGGTGCTAGGTCTTTCCCTTTAGGTTTTACCCCAACAATGTTTTCATTAGTTTCGCTCACTCTCGAAATCAAGCATTTTACAGCAGGTTGGAGCAGCCTGTATCTCAGCACAGGAATAAGGTAGGGAAGAATTCTAAGGCTCATTTTGACTGCCTCCAGAAGTTAGATCAGATGGCAAATTGGATTTGGTGCTAGGTCTTTCCCTTTAGGTTTTACCCCAACAATGTTTTCATTAGTTTCGCTCACTCTCGAAATCAAGCATTTTACAGCAGGTTGGAGCAGCCTGTATCTCAGCACAGGAATAAGGTAGGGAAGAATTCTAAGGCTCATTTTGACTGCCTCCAGAAGTTAGATCAGATGGCAAATTGGATTTGGTGCTAGGTCTTTCCCTTTAGGTTTTACCCCAACAATGTTTTCATTAGTTTCGCTCACTCTCGAAATCAAGCATTTTACAGCAGGTTGGAGCAGCCTGTATCTCAGCACAGGAATAAGGTAGGGAAGAATTCTAAGGCTCATTTTGACTGCCTCCAGAAGTTAGATCAGATGGCAAATTGGATTTGGTGCTAGGTCTTTCCCTTTAGGTTTTACCCCCAACAATGTTTTCATTAGTTTCGCTCACTCTCGAAATCAAGCATTTTACAGCAGGTTGGAGCAGCCTGTATCTCAGCACAGGAATAAGGTAGGGAAGAATTCTAAGGCTCATTTTGACTGCCTCCAGAAGTTAGATCAGATGGCAAATTGGATTTGGTGCTAGGTCTTTCCCTTTAGGTTTTACCCCAACAATGTTTTCATTAGTTTCGCTCACTCTCGAAATCAAGCATTTTACAGCAGGTTGGAGCAGCCTGTATCTCAGCACAGGAATAAGGTAGGGAAGAATTCTAAGGCTCATTTTGACTGCCTCCAGAAGTTAGATCAGATGGCAAATTGGATTTGGTGCTAGGTCTTTCCCTTTAGGTTTTACCCCAACAATGTTTTCATTAGTTTCGCTCACTCTCGAAATCAAGCATTTTACAGCAGGTTGGAGCAGCCTGTATCTCAGCACAGGAATAAGGTAGGGAAGAATTCTAAGGCTCATTTTGACTGCCTCCAGAAGTTAGATCAGATGGCAAATTGGATTTGGTGCTAGGTCTTTCCCTTTAGGTTTTACCCCAACAATGTTTTCATTAGTTTCGCTCACTCTCGAAATCAAGCATTTTACAGCAGGTTGGAGCAGCCTGTATCTCAGCACAGGAATAAGGTAGGGAAGAATTCTAAGGCTCATTTTGACTGCCTCCAGAAGTTAGATCAGATGGCAAATTGGATTTGGTGCTAGGTCTTTCCCTTTAGGTTTTACCCCAACAATGTTTTCATTAGTTTCGCTCACTCTCGAAATCAAGCATTTTACAGCAGGTTGGAGCAGCCTGTATCTCAGCACAGGAATAAGGTAGGGAAGAATTCTAAGGCTCATTTTGACTGCCTCCAGAAGTTAGATCAGATGGCAAATTGGATTTGGTGCTAGGTCTTTCCCTTTAGGTTTTACCCCAACAATGTTTTCATTAGTTTCGCTCACTCTCGAAATCAAGCATTTTACAGCAGGTTGGAGCAGCCTGTATCTCAGCACAGGAATAAGGTAGGGAAGAATTCTAAGGCTCATTTTGACTGCCTCCAGAAGTTAGATCAGATGGCAAATTGGATTTGGTGCTAGGTCTTTCCCTTTAGGTTTTACCCCAACAATGTTTTCATTAGTTTCGCTCACTCTCGAAATCAAGCATTTTACAGCAGGTTGGAGCAGCCTGTATCTCAGCACAGGAATAAGGTAGGGAAGAATTCTAAGGCTCATTTTGACTGCCTCCAGAAGTTAGATCAGATGGCAAATTGGATTTGGTGCTAGGTCTTTCCCTTTAGGTTTTACCCCAACAATGTTTTCATTAGTTTCGCTCACTCTCGAAATCAAGCATTTTACAGCAGGTTGGAGCAGCCTGTATCTCAGCACAGGAATAAGGTAGGGAAGAATTCTAAGGCTCATTTTGACTGCCTCCAGAAGTTAGATCAGATGGCAAATTGGATTTGGTGCTAGGTCTTTCCCTTTAGGTTTTACCCCAACAATGTTTTCATTAGTTTCGCTCACTCTCGAAATCAAGCATTTTACAGCAGGTTGGAGCAGCCTGTATCTCAGCACAGGAATAAGGTAGGGAAGAATTCAAAGGCTCATTTTGACTGCCTCCAGAAGTTAGATCAGATGGCAAATTGGATTTGGTGCTAGGTCTTTCCCTTTAGGTTTTACCCCAACAATGTTTTCATTAGTTTCGCTCACTCTCGAAATCAAGCATTTTACAGCAGGTTGGAGCAGCCTGTATCTCAGCACAGGAATAAGGTAGGGAAGAATTCTAAGGCTCATTTTGACTGCCTCCAGAAGTTAGATCAGATGGCAAATTGGATTTGGTGCTAGGTCTTTCCCTTTAGGTTTTACCCCAACAATGTTTTCATTAGTTTCGCTCACTCTCGAAATCAAGCATTTTACAGCAGGTTGGAGCAGCCTGTATCTCAGCACAGGAATAAGGTAGGGAAGAATTCTAAGGCTCATTTTGACTGCCTCCAGAAGTTAGATCAGATGGCAAATTGGATTTGGTGCTAGGTCTTTCCCTTTAGGTTTTACCCCAACAATGTTTTCATTAGTTTCGCTCACTCTCGAAATCAAGCATTTTACAGCAGGTTGGAGCAGCCTGTATCTCAGCACAGGAATAAGGTAGGGAAGAATTCTAAGGCTCATTTTGACTGCCTCCAGAAGTTAGATCAGATGGCAAATTGGATTTGGTGCTAGGTCTTTCCCTTTAGGTTTTACCCCAACAATGTTTTCATTAGTTTCGCTCACTCTCGAAATCAAGCATTTTACAGCAGGTTGGAGCAGCCTGTATCTCAGCACAGGAATAAGGTAGGGAAGAATTCTAAGGCTCATTTTGACTGCCTCCAGAAGTTAGATCAGATGGCAAATTGGATTTGGTGCTAGGTCTTTCCCTTTAGGTTTTACCCCAACAATGTTTTCATTAGTTTCGCTCACTCTCGAAATCAAGCATTTTACAGCAGGTTGGAGCAGCCTGTATCTCAGCACAGGAATAAGGTAGGGAAGAATTCTAAGGCTCATTTTGACTGCCTCCAGAAGTTAGATCAGATGGCAAATTGGATTTGGTGCTAGGTCTTTCCCTTTAGGTTTTACCCCAACAATGTTTTCATTAGTTTCGCTCACTCTCGAAAGCAAGCATTTTACAGCAGGTTGGAGCAGCCTGTATCTCAGCACAGGAATAAGGTAGGGAAGAATTCTAAGGCTCATTTTGACTGCCTCCAGAAGTTAGATCAGATGGCAAATTGGATTTGGTGCTAGGTCTTTCCCTTTAGGTTTTACCCCAACAATGTTTTCATTAGTTTCGCTCACTCTCGAAATCAAGCATTTTACAGCAGGTTGGAGCAGCCTGTATCTCAGCACAGGAATAAGGTAGGGAAGAATTCTAAGGCTCATTTTGACTGCCTCCAGAAGTTAGATCAGATGGCAAATTGGATTTGGTGCTAGGTCTTTCCCTTTAGGTTTTACCCCAACAATGTTTTCATTAGTTTCGCTCACTCTCGAAATCAAGCATTTTACAGCAGGTTGGAGCAGCCTGTATCTCAGCACAGGAATAAGGTAGGGAAGAATTCTAAGGCTCATTTTGACTGCCTCCAGAAGTTAGATCAGATGGCAAATTGGATTTGGTGCTAGGTCTTTCCCTTTAGGTTTTACCCCAACAATGTTTTCATTAGTTTCGCTCACTCTCGAAATCAAGCATTTTACAGCAGGTTGGAGCAGCCTGTATCTCAGCACAGGAATAAGGTAGGGAAGAATTCTAAGGCTCATTTTGACTGCCTCCAGAAGTTAGATCAGATGGCAAATTGGATTTGGTGCTAGGTCTTTCCCTTTAGGTTTTACCCCAACAATGTTTTCATTAGTTTCGCTCACTCTCGAAATCAAGCATTTTACAGCAGGTTGGAGCAGCCTGTATCTCAGCACAGGAATAAGGTAGGGAAGAATTCTAAGGCTCATTTTGACTGCCTCCAGAAGTTAGATCAGATGGCAAATTGGATTTGGTGCTAGGTCTTTCCCTTTAGGTTTTACCCCAACAATGTTTTCATTAGTTTCGCTCACTCTCGAAATCAAGCATTTTACAGCAGGTTGGAGCAGCCTGTATCTCAGCACAGGAATAAGGTAGGGAAGAATTCTAAGGCTCATTTTGACTGCCTCCAGAAGTTAGATCAGATGGCAAATTGGATTTGGTGCTAGGTCTTTCCCTTTAGGTTTTACCCCAACAATGTTTTCATTAGTTTCGCTCACTCTCGAAATCAAGCATTTTACAGCAGGTTGGAGCAGCCTGTATCTCAGCACAGGAATAAGGTAGGGAAGAATTCTAAGGCTCATTTTGACTGCCTCCAGAAGTTAGATCAGATGGCAAATTGGATTTGGTGCTAGGTCTTTCCCTTTAGGTTTTACCCCAACAATGTTTTCATTAGTTTCGCTCACTCTCGAAATCAAGCATTTTACAGCAGGTTGGAGCAGCCTGTATCTCAGCACAGGAATAAGGTAGGGAAGAATTCTAAGGCTCATTTTGACTGCCTCCAGAAGTTAGATCAGATGGCAAATTGGATTTGGTGCTAGGTCTTTCCCTTTAGGTTTTACCCCAACAATGTTTTCATTAGTTTCGCTCACTCTCGAAATCAAGCATTTTACAGCAGGTTGGAGCAGCCTGTATCTCAGCACAGGAATAAGGTAGGGAAGAATTCAAAGGCTCATTTTGACTGCCTCCAGAAGTTAGATCAGATGGCAAATTGGATTTGGTGCTAGGTCTTTCCCTTTAGGTTTTACCCCAACAATGTTTTCATTAGTTTCGCTCACTCTCGAAATCAAGCATTTTACAGCAGGTTGGAGCAGCCTGTATCTCAGCACAGGAATAAGGTAGGGAAGAATTCTAAGGCTCATTTTGACTGCCTCCAGAAGTTAGATCAGATGGCAAATTGGATTTGGTGCTAGGTCTTTCCCTTTAGGTTTTACCCCAACAATGTTTTCATTAGTTTCGCTCACTCTCGAAATCAAGCATTTTACAGCAGGTTGGAGCAGCCTGTATCTCAGCACAGGAATAAGGTAGGGAAGAATTCTAAGGCTCATTTTGACTGCCTCCAGAAGTTAGATCAGATGGCAAATTGGATTTGGTGCTAGGTCTTTCCCTTTAGGTTTTACCCCAACAATGTTTTCATTAGTTTCGCTCACTCTCGAAATCAAGCATTTTACAGCAGGTTGGAGCAGCCTGTATCTCAGCACAGGAATAAGGTAGGGAAGAATTCTAAGGCTCATTTTGACTGCCTCCAGAAGTTAGATCAGATGGCAAAATTGGATTTGGTGCTAGGTCTTTCCCTTTAGGTTTTACCCCAACAATGTTTTCATTAGTTTCGCTCACTCTCGAAATCAAGCATTTTACAGCAGGTTGGAGCAGCCTGTATCTCAGCACAGGAATAAGGTAGGGAAGAATTCTAAGGCTCATTTTGACTGCCTCCAGAAGTTAGATCAGATGGCAAATTGGATTTGGTGCTAGGTCTTTCCCTTTAGGTTTTACCCCAACAATGTTTTCATTAGTTTCGCTCACTCTCGAAATCAAGCATTTTACAGCAGGTTGGAGCAGCCTGTATCTCAGCACAGGAATAAGGTAGGGAAGAATTCTAAGGCTCATTTTGACTGCCTCCAGAAGTTAGATCAGATGGCAAATTGGATTTGGTGCTAGGTCTTTCCCTTTAGGTTTTACCCCAACAATGTTTTCATTAGTTTCGCTCACTCTCGAAATCAAGCATTTTACAGCAGGTTGGAGCAGCCTGTATCTCAGCACAGGAATAAGGTAGGGAAGAATTCTAAGGCTCATTTTGACTGCCTCCAGAAGTTAGATCAGATGGCAAATTGGATTTGGTGCTAGGTCTTTCCCTTTAGGTTTTACCCCAACAATGTTTTCATTAGTTTCGCTCACTCTCGAAATCAAGCATTTTACAGCAGGTTGGAGCAGCCTGTATCTCAGCACAGGAATAAGGTAGGGAAGAATTCTAAGGCTCATTTTGACTGCCTCCAGAAGTTAGATCAGATGGCAAATTGGATTTGGTGCTAGGTCTTTCCCTTTAGGTTTTACCCCAACAATGTTTTCATTAGTTTCGCTCACTCTCGAAATCAAGCATTTTACAGCAGGTTGGAGCAGCCTGTATCTCAGCACAGGAATAAGGTAGGGAAGAATTCTAAGGCTCATTTTGACTGCCTCCAGAAGTTAGATCAGATGGCAAATTGGATTTGGTGCTAGGTCTTTCCCTTTAGGTTTTACCCCAACAATGTTTTCATTAGTTTCGCTCACTCTCGAAATCAAGCATTTTACAGCAGGTTGGAGCAGCCTGTATCTCAGCACAGGAATAAGGTAGGGAAGAATTCTAAGGCTCATTTTGACTGCCCTCCAGAAGTTAGATCAGATGGCAAATTGGATTTGGTGCTAGGTCTTTCCCTTTAGGTTTTACCCCAACAATGTTTTCATTAGTTTCGCTCACTCTCGAAATCAAGCATTTTACAGCAGGTTGGAGCAGCCTGTATCTCAGCACAGGAATAAGGTAGGGAAGAATTCTAAGGCTCATTTTGACTGCCTCCAGAAGTTAGATCAGATGGCAAATTGGATTTGGTGCTAGGTCTTTCCCTTTAGGTTTTACCCCAACAATGTTTTCATTAGTTTCGCTCACTCTCGAAATCAAGCATTTTACAGCAGGTTGGAGCAGCCTGTATCTCAGCACAGGAATAAGGTAGGGAAGAATTCTAAGGCTCATTTTGACTGCCTCCAGAAGTTAGATCAGATGGCAAATTGGATTTGGTGCTAGGTCTTTCCCTTTAGGTTTTACCCCAACAATGTTTTCATTAGTTTCGCTCACTCTCGAAATCAAGCATTTTACAGCAGGTTGGAGCAGCCTGTATCTCAGCACAGGAATAAGGTAGGGGAAGAATTCTAAGGCTCATTTTGACTGCCTCCAGAAGTTAGATCAGATGGCAAATTGGATTTGGTGCTAGGTCTTTCCCTTTAGGTTTTACCCCAACAATGTTTTCATTAGTTTCGCTCACTTC
>NW_027143985.1:0-43833 GCF_026170545.1 Melanerpes formicivorus
AATTCTAAGGCTCATTTTGACTGCCTCCAGAAGTTAGATCAGATGGCAAATTGGATTTGGTGCTAGGTCTTTCCCTTTAGGTTTTACCCCAACAATGTTTTCATTAGTTTCGCTCACTCTCGAAATCAAGCATTTTACAGCAGGTTGGAGCAGCCTGTATCTCAGCACAGGAATAAAGTAGGGAAGAATTCTAAGGCTCATTTTGACTGCCTCCAGAAGTTAGATCAGATGGCAAATTGGATTTGGTGCTAGGTCTTTCCCTTTAGGTTTTACCCCAACAATGTTTTCATTAGTTTCGCTCACTCTCGAAATCAAGCATTTTACAGCAGGTTGGAGCAGCCTGTATCTCAGCACAGGAATAAGGTAGGGAAGAATTCTAAGGCTCATTTTGACTGCCTCCAGAAGTTAGATCAGATGGCAAATTGGATTTGGTGCTAGGTCTTTCCCTTTAGGTTTTACCCCAACAATGTTTTCATTAGTTTCGCTCACTCTCGAAATCAAGCATTTTACAGCAGGTTGGAGCAGCCTGTATCTCAGCACAGGAATAAGGTAGGGAAGAATTCTAAGGCTCATTTTGACTGCCTCCAGAAGTTAGATCAGATGGCAAATTGGATTTGGTGCTAGGTCTTTCCCTTTAGGTTTTACCCCAACAATGTTTTCATTAGTTTCGCTCACTCTCGAAATCAAGCATTTTACAGCAGGTTGGAGCAGCCTGTATCTCAGCACAGGAATAAGGTAGGGAAGAATTCTAAGGCTCATTTTGACTGCCTCCAGAAGTTAGATCAGATGGCAAATTGGATTTGATGCTAGGTCTTTCCCTTTAGGTTTTACCCCAACAATGTTTTCATTAGTTTCGCTCACTCTCGAAATCAAGCATTTTACAGCAGGTTGGAGCAGCCTGTATCTCAGCACAGGAATAAGGTAGGGAAGAATTCTAAGGATCATTTTGACTGCCTCCAGAAGTTAGATCAGATGGCAAATTGGATTTGGTGCTAGGTCTTTCCCTTTAGGTTTTACCCCAACAATGTTTTCATTAGTTTCGCTCACTCTCGAAATCAAGCATTTTACAGCAGGTTGGAGCAGCCTGTACCTCAGCACAGGAATAAGGTAGGGAAGAATTCTAAGGCTCATTTTGACTGCCTCCAGAAGTTAGATCAGATGGCAAATTGGATTTGGTGCTAGGTCTTTCCCTTTAGGTTTTACCCCAACAATGTTTTCATTAGTTTCGCTCACTCTCGAAATCAAGCATTTTACAGCAGGTTGGAGCAGCCTGTATCTCAGCACAGGAATAAGGTAGGGAAGAATTCAAATGCTCATTTTGACTGCCTCCAGAAGTTAGATCAGATGGCAAATTGGATTTGGTGCTAGGTCTTTCCCTTTAGGTTTTACCCCAACAATGTTTTCATTAGTTTCGCTCACTCTCGAAATCAAGCATTTTACAGCAGGTTGGAGCAGCCTGTATCTCAGCACAGGAATAAGGTAGGGAAGAATTCTAAGGATCATTTTGACTGCCTCCAGAAGTTAGATCAGATGGCAAATTGGATTTGGTGCTAGGTCTTTCCCTTTAGGTTTTACCCCAACAATGTTTTCATTAGTTTCGCTCACTCTCGAAATCCAGCATTTTACAGCAGGTTGGAGCAGCCTGTATCTCAGCACAGGAATAAGGTAGGGAAGAATTCTAAGGCTCATTTTGACTGCCTCCAGAAGTTAGATCAGATGGCAAATTGGATTTGGTGCTAGGTCTTTCCCTTTAGGTTTTACCCCAACAATGTTTTCATTAGTTTCGCTCACTCTCGAAATCAAGCATTTTACAGCAGGTTGGAGCAGCCTGTATCTCAGCACAGGAATAAGGTAGGGAAGAATTCAAAGGCTCATTTTGACTGCCTCCAGAAGTTAGATCAGATGGCAAATTGGATTTGGTGCTAGGTCTTTCCCTTTAGGTTTTACCCCAACAATGTTTTCATTAGTTTCGCTCACTCTCGAAATCAAGCATTTTACAGCAGGTTGGAGCAGCCTGTATCTCAGCACAGGAATAAGGTAGGGAAGAATTCTAAGGCTCATTTTGACTGCCTCCAGAAGTTAGATCAGATGGCAAATTGGATTTGGTGCTAGGTCTTTCCCTTTAGGTTTTACCCCAACAATGTTTTCATTAGTTTCGCTCACTCTCGAAATCAAGCATTTTACAGCAGGTTGGAGCAGCCTGTATCTCAGCACAGGAATAAGGTAGGGAAGAATTCTAAGGCTCATTTTGACTGCCTCCAGAAGTTAGATCAGATGGCAAATTGGATTTGGTGCTAGGTCTTTCCCTTTAGGTTTTACCCCAACAATGTTTTCATTAGTTTCGCTCACTCTCGAAATCAAGCATTTTACAGCAGGTTGGAGCAGCCTGTATCTCAGCACAGGAATAAGGTAGGGAAGAATTCTAAGGCTCATTTTGACTGCCTCCAGAAGTTAGATCAGATGGCAAATTGGATTTGGTGCTAGGTCTTTCCCTTTAGGTTTTACCCCAACAATGTTTTCATTAGTTTCGCTCACTCTCGAATCAAGCATTTTACAGCAGGTTGGAGCAGCCTGTATCTCAGCACAGGAATAAGGTAGGGAAGAATTCTAAGGCTCATTTTGACTGCCTCCAGAAGTTAGATCAGATGGCAAATTGGATTTGGTGCTAGGTCTTTCCCTTTAGGTTTTACCCCAACAATGTTTTCATTAGTTTCGCTCACTCTCGAATCAAGCATTTTACAGCAGGTTGGAGCAGCCTGTATCTCAGCACAGGAATAAGGTAGGGAAGAATTCTAAGGCTCATTTTGACTGCCTCCAGAAGTTAGATCAGATGGCAAATTGGATTTGGTGCTAGGTCTTTCCCTTTAGGTTTTACCCCAACAATGTTTTCATTAGTTTCGCTCACTCTCGAAATCAAGCATTTTACAGCAGGTTGGAGCAGCCTGTATCTCAGCACAGGAATAAGGTAGGGAAGAATTCAAATGCTCATTTTGACTGCCTCCAGAAGTTAGATCAGATGGCAAATTGGATTTGGTGCTAGGTCTTTCCCTTTAGGTTTTACCCCAACAATGTTTTCATTAGTTTCGCTCACTCTCGAAATCAAGCATTTTACAGCAGGTTGGAGCAGCCTGTATCTCAGCACAGGAATAAGGTAGGGAAGAATTCTAAGGCTCATTTTGACTGCCTCCAGAAGTTAGATCAGATGGCAAATTGGATTTGGTGCTAGGTCTTTCCCTTTAGGTTTTACCCCAACAATGTTTTCATTAGTTTCGCTCACTCTCGAAATCAAGCATTTTACAGCAGGTTGGAGCAGCCTGTATCTCAGCACAGGAATAAGGTAGGGAAGAATTCTAAGGATCATTTTGACTGCCTCCAGAAGTTAGATCAGATGGCAAATTGGATTTGGTGCTAGGTCTTTCCCTTTAGGTTTTACCCCAACAATGTTTTCATTAGTTTCGCTCACTCTCGAAATCAAGCATTTTACAGCAGGTTGGAGCAGCCTGTATCTCAGCACAGGAATAAGGTAGGGAAGAATTCTAAGGCTCATTTTGACTGCCTCCAGAAGTTAGATCAGATGGCAAATTGGATTTGGTGCTAGGTCTTTCCCTTTAGGTTTTACCCCAACAATGTTTTCATTAGTTTCGCTCACTCTCGAAATCAAGCATTTTACAGCAGGTTGGAGCAGCCTGTATCTCAGCACAGGAATAAGGTAGGGAAGAATTCTAAGGATCATTTTGACTGCCTCCAGAAGTTAGATCAGATGGCAAATTGGATTTGGTGCTAGGTCTTTCCCTTTAGGTTTTACCCCAACAATGTTTTCATTAGTTTCGCTCACTCTCGAAATCAAGCATTTTACAGCAGGTTGGAGCAGCCTGTACCTCAGCACAGGAATAAGGTAGGGAAGAATTCTAAGGCTCATTTTGACTGCCTCCAGAAGTTAGATCAGATGGCAAATTGGATTTGGTGCTAGGTCTTTCCCTTTAGGTTTTACCCCAACAATGTTTTCATTAGTTTCGCTCACTCTCGAAATCAAGCATTTTACAGCAGGTTGGAGCAGCCTGTATCTCAGCACAGGAATAAGGTAGGGAAGAATTCAAATGCTCATTTTGACTGCCTCCAGAAGTTAGATCAGATGGCAAATTGGATTTGGTGCTAGGTCTTTCCCTTTAGGTTTTACCCCAACAATGTTTTCATTAGTTTCGCTCACTCTCGAAATCAAGCATTTTACAGCAGGTTGGAGCAGCCTGTATCTCAGCACAGGAATAAGGTAGGGAAGAATTCTAAGGCTCATTTTCACTGCCTCCAGAAGTTAGATCAGATGGCAAATTGGATTTGGTGCTAGGTCTTTCCCTTTAGGTTTTACCCCAACAATGTTTTCATTAGTTTCGCTCACTCTCGAAATCAAGCATTTTACAGCAGGTTGGAGCAGCCTGTATCTCAGCACAGGAATAAGGTAGGGAAGAATTCTAAGGCTCATTTTGACTGCCTCCAGAAGTTAGATCAGATGGCAAATTGGATTTGGTGCTAGGTCTTTCCCTTTAGGTTTTACCCCAACAATGTTTTCATTAGTTTCGCTCACTCTCGAAATCAAGCATTTTACAGCAGGTTGGAGCAGCCTGTATCTCAGCACAGGAATAAGGTAGGGAAGAATTCAAAGGCTCATTTTGACTGCCTCCAGAAGTTAGATCAGATGGCAAATTGGATTTGGTGCTAGGTCTTTCCCTTTAGGTTTTACCCCAACAATGTTTTCATTAGTTTCGCTCACTCTCGAAATCAAGCATTTTACAGCAGGTTGGAGCAGCCTGTATCTCAGCACAGGAATAAGGTAGGGAAGAATTCTAAGGCTCATTTTGACTGCCTCCAGAAGTTAGATCAGATGGCAAATTGGATTTGGTGCTAGGTCTTTCCCTTTAGGTTTTACCCCAACAATGTTTTCATTAGTTTCGCTCACTCTCGAAATCAAGCATTTTACAGCAGGTTGGAGCAGCCTGTATCTCAGCACAGGAATAAGGTAGGGAAGAATTCTAAGGCTCATTTTGACTGCCTCCAGAAGTTAGATCAGATGGCAAATTGGATTTGGTGCTAGGTCTTTCCCTTTAGGTTTTACCCCAACAATGTTTTCATTAGTTTCGCTCACTCTCGAAATCAAGCATTTTACAGCAGGTTGGAGCAGCCTGTATCTCAGCACAGGAATAAGGTAGGGAAGAATTCTAAGGCTCATTTTGACTGCCTCCAGAAGTTAGATCAGATGGCAAATTGGATTTGGTGCTAGGTCTTTCCCTTTAGGTTTTACCCCAACAATGTTTTCATTAGTTTCGCTCACTCTCGAAATCAAGCATTTTACAGCAGGTTGGAGCAGCCTGTATCTCAGCACAGGAATAAGGTAGGGAAGAATTCTAAGGCTCATTTTGACTGCCTCCAGAAGTTAGATCAGATGGCAAATTGGATTTGGTGCTAGGTCTTTCCCTTTAGGTTTTACCCCAACAATGTTTTCATTAGTTTCGCTCACTCTCGAAATCAAGCATTTTACAGCAGGTTGGAGCAGCCTGTATCTCAGCACAGGAATAAGGTAGGGAAGAATTCTAAGGCTCATTTTGACTGCCTCCAGAAGTTAGATCAGATGGCAAATTGGATTTGGTGCTAGGTCTTTCCCTTTAGGTTTTACCCCAACAATGTTTTCATTAGTTTCGCTCACTCTCGAAATCAAGCATTTTACAGCAGGTTGGAGCAGCCTGTATCTCAGCACAGGAATAAGGTAGGGAAGAATTCTAAGGATCATTTTGACTGCCTCCAGAAGTTAGATCAGATGGCAAATTGGATTTGGTGCTAGGTCTTTCCCTTTAGGTTTTACCCCAACAATGTTTTCATTAGTTTCGCTCACTCTCGAAATCAAGCATTTTACAGCAGGTTGGAGCAGCCTGTATCTCAGCACAGGAATAAGGTAGGGAAGAATTCAAATGCTCATTTTGACTGCCTCCAGAAGTTAGATCAGATGGCAAATTGGATTTGGTGCTAGGTCTTTCCCTTTAGGTTTTACCCCAACAATGTTTTCATTAGTTTCGCTCACTCTCGAAATCAAGCATTTTACAGCAGGTTGGAGCAGCCTGTATCTCAGCACAGGAATAAGGTAGGGAAGAATTCTAAGGATCATTTTGACTGCCTCCAGAAGTTAGATCAGATGGCAAATTGGATTTGGTGCTAGGTCTTTCCCTTTAGGTTTTACCCCAACAATGTTTTCATTAGTTTCGCTCACTCTCGAAATCAAGCATTTTACAGCAGGTTGGAGCAGCCTGTATCTCAGCACAGGAATAAGGTAGGGAAGAATTCTAAGGCTCATTTTGACTGCCTCCAGAAGTTAGATCAGATGGCAAATTGGATTTGGTGCTAGGTCTTTCCCTTTAGGTTTTACCCCAACAATGTTTTCATTAGTTTCGCTCACTCTCGAAATCAAGCATTTTACAGCAGGTTGGAGCAGCCTGTATCTCAGCACAGGAATAAGGTAGGGAAGAATTCTAAGGCTCATTTTGACTGCCTCCAGAAGTTAGATCAGATGGCAAATTGGATTTGGTGCTAGGTCTTTCCCTTTAGGTTTTACCCCAACAATGTTTTCATTAGTTTCGCTCACTCTCGAAATCAAGCATTTTACAGCAGGTTGGAGCAGCCTGTATCTCAGCACAGGAATAAGGTAGGGAAGAATTCAAAGGCTCATTTTGACTGCCTCCAGAAGTTAGATCAGATGGCAAATTGGATTTGGTGCTAGGTCTTTCCCTTTAGGTTTTACCCCAACAATGTTTTCATTAGTTTCGCTCACTCTCGAAATCAAGCATTTTACAGCAGGTTGGAGCAGCCTGTATCTCAGCACAGGAATAAGGTAGGGAAGAATTCTAAGGATCATTTTGACTGCCTCCAGAAGTTAGATCAGATGGCAAATTGGATTTGGTGCTAGGTCTTTCCCTTTAAGTTTTACCCCAACAATGTTTTCATTAGTTTCGCTCACTCTCGAAATCAAGCATTTTACAGCAGGTTGGAGCAGCCTGTATCTCAGCACAGGAATAAGGTAGGGAAGAATTCAAATGCTCATTTTGACTGCCTCCAGAAGTTAGATCAGATGGCAAATTGGATTTGGTGCTAGGTCTTTCCCTTTAGGTTTTACCCCAACAATGTTTTCATTAGTTTCGCTCACTCTCGAAATCAAGCATTTTACAGCAGGTTGGAGCAGCCTGTATCTCAGCACAGGAATAAGGTAGGGAAGAATTCTAAGGATCATTTTGACTGCCTCCAGAAGTTAGATCAGATGGCAAATTGGATTTGGTGCTAGGTCTTTCCCTTTAGGTTTTACCCCAACAATGTTTTCATTAGTTTCGCTCACTCTCGAAATCAAGCATTTTACAGCAGGTTGGAGCAGCCTGTATCTCAGCACAGGAATAAGGTAGGGAAGAATTCTAAGGCTCATTTTGACTGCCTCCAGAAGTTAGATCAGATGGCAAATTGGATTTGGTGCTAGGTCTTTCCCTTTAGGTTTTACCCCAACAATGTTTTCATTAGTTTCGCTCACTCTCGAAATCAAGCATTTTACAGCAGGTTGGAGCAGCCTGTATCTCAGCACAGGAATAAGGTAGGGAAGAATTCTAAGGATCATTTTGACTGCCTCCAGAAGTTAGATCAGATGGCAAATTGGATTTGGTGCTAGGTCTTTCCCTTTAAGTTTTACCCCAACAATGTTTTCATTAGTTTCGCTCACTCTCGAAATCAAGCATTTTACAGCAGGTTGGAGCAGCCTGTATCTCAGCACAGGAATAAGGTAGGGAAGAATTCAAATGCTCATTTTGACTGCCTCCAGAAGTTAGATCAGATGGCAAATTGGATTTGGTGCTAGGTCTTTCCCTTTAGGTTTTACCCCAACAATGTTTTCATTAGTTTCGCTCACTCTCGAAATCAAGCATTTTACAGCAGGTTGGAGCAGCCTGTATCTCAGCACAGGAATAAGGTAGGGAAGAATTCTAAGGATCATTTTGACTGCCTCCAGAAGTTAGATCAGATGGCAAATTGGATTTGGTGCTAGGTCTTTCCCTTTAGGTTTTACCCCAACAATGTTTTCATTAGTTTCGCTCACTCTCGAAATCAAGCATTTTACAGCAGGTTGGAGCAGCCTGTATCTCAGCACAGGAATAAGGTAGGGAAGAATTCAAATGCTCATTTTGACTGCCTCCAGAAGTTAGATCAGATGGCAAATTGGATTTGGTGCTAGGTCTTTCCCTTTAGGTTTTACCCCAACAATGTTTTCATTAGTTTCGCTCACTCTCGAAATCAAGCATTTTACAGCAGGTTGGAGCAGCCTGTATCTCAGCACAGGAATAAGGTAGGGAAGAATTCTAAGGATCATTTTGACTGCCTCCAGAAGTTAGATCAGATGGCAAATTGGATTTGGTGCTAGGTCTTTCCCTTTAGGTTTTACCCCAACAATGTTTTCATTAGTTTCGCTCACTCTCGAAATCAAGCATTTTACAGCAGGTTGGAGCAGCCTGTATCTCAGCACAGGAATAAGGTAGGGAAGAATTCAAATGCTCATTTTGACTGCCTCCAGAAGTTAGATCAGATGGCAAATTGGATTTGGTGCTAGGTCTTTCCCTTTAGGTTTTACCCCAACAATGTTTTCATTAGTTTCGCTCACTCTCGAAATCAAGCATTTTACAGCAGGTTGGAGCAGCCTGTATCTCAGCACAGGAATAAGGTAGGGAAGAATTCTAAGGATCATTTTGACTGCCTCCAGAAGTTAGATCAGATGGCAAATTGGATTTGGTGCTAGGTCTTTCCCTTTAGGTTTTACCCCAACAATGTTTTCATTAGTTTCGCTCACTCTCGAAATCAAGCATTTTACAGCAGGTTGGAGCAGCCTGTATCTCAGCACAGGAATAAGGTAGGGAAGAATTCTAAGGATCATTTTGACTGCCTCCAGAAGTTAGATCAGATGGCAAATTGGATTTGGTGCTAGGTCTTTCCCTTTAAGTTTTACCCCAACAATGTTTTCATTAGTTTCGCTCACTCTCGAAATCAAGCATTTTACAGCAGGTTGGAGCAGCCTGTATCTCAGCACAGGAATAAGGTAGGGAAGAATTCTAAGGCTCATTTTGACTGCCTCCAGAAGTTAGATCAGATGGCAAATTGGATTTGGTGCTAGGTCTTTCCCTTTAGGTTTTACCCCAACAATGTTTTCATTAGTTTCGCTCACTCTCGAAATCAAGCATTTTACAGCAGGTTGGAGCAGCCTGTATCTCAGCACAGGAATAAGGTAGGGAAGAATTCTAAGGCTCATTTTGACTGCCTCCAGAAGTTAGATCAGATGGCAAATTGGATTTGGTGCTAGGTCTTTCCCTTTAGGTTTTACCCCAACAATGTTTTCATTAGTTTCGCTCACTCTCGAAATCAAGCATTTTACAGCAGGTTGGAGCAGCCTGTATCTCAGCACAGGAATAAGGTAGGGAAGAATTCTAAGGCTCATTTTGACTGCCTCCAGAAGTTAGATCAGATGGCAAATTGGATTTGGTGCTAGGTCTTTCCCTTTAGGTTTTACCCCAACAATGTTTTCATTAGTTTCGCTCACTCTCGAAATCAAGCATTTTACAGCAGGTTGGAGCAGCCTGTATCTCAGCACAGGAATAAGGTAGGGAAGAATTCTAAGGCTCATTTTGACTGCCTCCAGAAGTTAGATCAGATGGCAAATTGGATTTGGTGCTAGGTCTTTCCCTTTAGGTTTTACCCCAACAATGTTTTCATTAGTTTCGCTCACTCTCGAAATCAAGCATTTTACAGCAGGTTGGAGCAGCCTGTATCTCAGCACAGGAATAAGGTAGGGAAGAATTCTAAGGCTCATTTTGACTGCCTCCAGAAGTTAGATCAGATGGCAAATTGGATTTGGTGCTAGGTCTTTCCCTTTAGGTTTTACCCCAACAATGTTTTCATTAGTTTCGCTCACTCTCGAAATCAAGCATTTTACAGCAGGTTGGAGCAGCCTGTATCTCAGCACAGGAATAAGGTAGGGAAGAATTCTAAGGCTCATTTTGACTGCCTCCAGAAGTTAGATCAGATGGCAAATTGGATTTGGTGCTAGGTCTTTCCCTTTAGGTTTTACCCCAACAATATTTTCATTAGTTTCGCTCACTCTCGAAATCAAGCATTTTACAGCAGGTTGGAGCAGCCTGTATCTCAGCACAGGAATAAGGTAGGGAAGAATTCTAAGGCTCATTTTGACTGCCTCCAGAAGTTAGATCAGATGGCAAATTGGATTTGGTGCTAGGTCTTTCCCTTTAGGTTTTACCCCAACAATGTTTTCATTAGTTTCGCTCACTCTCGAAATCAAGCATTTTACAGCAGGTTGGAGCAGCCTGTATCTCAGCACAGGAATAAGGTAGGGAAGAATTCTAAGGCTCATTTTGACTGCCTCCAGAAGTTAGATCAGATGGCAAATTGGATTTGGTGCTAGGTCTTTCCCTTTAGGTTTTACCCCAACAATGTTTTCATTAGTTACACTCACTCTCGAAATCAAGCATTTTACAGCAGGTTGGAGCAGCCTGTATCTCAGCACAGGAATAAGGTAGGGAAGAATTCTAAGGATCATTTTGACTGCCTCCAGAAGTTAGATCAGATGGCAAATTGGATTTGGTGCTAGGTCTTTCCCTTTAGGTTTTACCCCAACAATGTTTTCATTAGTTTCGCTCACTCTCGAAATCAAGCATTTTACAGCAGGTTGGAGCAGCCTGTATCTCAGCACAGGAATAAGGTAGGGAAGAATTCAAATGCTCATTTTGACTGCCTCCAGAAGTTAGATCAGATGGCAAATTGGATTTGGTGCTAGGTCTTTCCCTTTAGGTTTTACCCCAACAATGTTTTCATTAGTTTCGCTCACTCTCGAAATCAAGCATTTTACAGCAGGTTGGAGCAGCCTGTATCTCAGCACAGGAATAAGGTAGGGAAGAATTCTAAGGCTCATTTTGACTGCCTCCAGAAGTTAGATCAGATGGCAAATTGGATTTGGTGCTAGGTCTTTCCCTTTAGGTTTTACCCCAACAATGTTTTCATTAGTTTCGCTCACTCTCGAAATCAAGCATTTTACAGCAGGTTGGAGCAGCCTGTATCTCAGCACAGGAATAAGGTAGGGAAGAATTCTAAGGATCATTTTGACTGCCTCCAGAAGTTAGATCAGATGGCAAATTGGATTTGGTGCTAGGTCTTTCCCTTTAGGTTTTACCCCAACAATGTTTTCATTAGTTTCGCTCACTCTCGAAATCAAGCATTTTACAGCAGGTTGGAGCAGCCTGTATCTCAGCATAGGAATAAGGTAGGGAAGAATTCTAAGGCTCATTTTGACTGCCTCCAGAAGTTAGATCAGATGGCAAATTGGATTTGGTGCTAGGTCTTTCCCTTTAGGTTTTACCCCAACAATGTTTTCATTAGTTTCGCTCACTCTCGAAATCAAGCATTTTACAGCAGGTTGGAGCAGCCTGTATCTCAGCACAGGAATAAGGTAGGGAAGAATTCTAAGGATCATTTTGACTGCCTCCAGAAGTTAGATCAGATGGCAAATTGGATTTGGTGCTAGGTCTTTCCCTTTAGGTTTTACCCCAACAATGTTTTCATTAGTTTCGCTCACTCTCGAAATCAAGCATTTTACAGCAGGTTGGAGCAGCCTGTATCTCAGCACAGGAATAAGGTAGGGAAGAATTCTAAGGCTCATTTTGACTGCCTCCAGAAGTTAGATCAGATGGCAAATTGGATTTGGTGCTAGGTCTTTCCCTTTAGGTTTTACCCCAACAATGTTTTCATTAGTTTCGCTCACTCTCGAAATCAAGCATTTTACAGCAGGTTGGAGCAGCCTGTATCTCAGCACAGGAATAAGGTAGGGAAGAATTCTAAGGATCATTTTGACTGCCTCCAGAAGTTAGATCAGATGGCAAATTGGATTTGGTGCTAGGTCTTTCCCTTTAAGTTTTACCCCAACAATGTTTTCATTAGTTTCGCTCACTCTCGAAATCAAGCATTTTACAGCAGGTTGGAGCAGCCTGTATCTCAGCACAGGAATAAGGTAGGGAAGAATTCAAATGCTCATTTTGACTGCCTCCAGAAGTTAGATCAGATGGCAAATTGGATTTGGTGCTAGGTCTTTCCCTTTAGGTTTTACCCCAACAATGTTTTCATTAGTTTCGCTCACTCTCGAAATCAAGCATTTTACAGCAGGTTGGAGCAGCCTGTATCTCAGCACAGGAATAAGGTAGGGAAGAATTCTAAGGATCATTTTGACTGCCTCCAGAAGTTAGATCAGATGGCAAATTGGATTTGGTGCTAGGTCTTTCCCTTTAGGTTTTACCCCAACAATGTTTTCATTAGTTTCGCTCACTCTCGAAATCAAGCATTTTACAGCAGGTTGGAGCAGCCTGTATCTCAGCACAGGAATAAGGTAGGGAAGAATTCAAATGCTCATTTTGACTGCCTCCAGAAGTTAGATCAGATGGCAAATTGGATTTGGTGCTAGGTCTTTCCCTTTAGGTTTTACCCCAACAATGTTTTCATTAGTTTCGCTCACTCTCGAAATCAAGCATTTTACAGCAGGTTGGAGCAGCCTGTATCTCAGCACAGGAATAAGGTAGGGAAGAATTCTAAGGATCATTTTGACTGCCTCCAGAAGTTAGATCAGATGGCAAATTGGATTTGGTGCTAGGTCTTTCCCTTTAGGTTTTACCCCAACAATGTTTTCATTAGTTTCGCTCACTCTCGAAATCAAGCATTTTACAGCAGGTTGGAGCAGCCTGTATCTCAGCACAGGAATAAGGTAGGGAAGAATTCTAAGGCTCATTTTGACTGCCTCCAGAAGTTAGATCAGATGGCAAATTGGATTTGGTGCTAGGTCTTTCCCTTTAGGTTTTACCCCAACAATGTTTTCATTAGTTTCGCTCACTCTCGAAATCAAGCATTTTACAGCAGGTTGGAGCAGCCTGTATCTCAGCACAGGAATAAGGTAGGGAAGAATTCTAAGGATCATTTTGACTGCCTCCAGAAGTTAGATCAGATGGCAAATTGGATTTGGTGCTAGGTCTTTCCCTTTAAGTTTTACCCCAACAATGTTTTCATTAGTTTCGCTCACTCTCGAAATCAAGCATTTTACAGCAGGTTGGAGCAGCCTGTATCTCAGCACAGGAATAAGGTAGGGAAGAATTCAAATGCTCATTTTGACTGCCTCCAGAAGTTAGATCAGATGGCAAATTGGATTTGGTGCTAGGTCTTTCCCTTTAGGTTTTACCCCAACAATGTTTTCATTAGTTTCGCTCACTCTCGAAATCAAGCATTTTACAGCAGGTTGGAGCAGCCTGTATCTCAGCACAGGAATAAGGTAGGGAAGAATTCTAAGGATCATTTTGACTGCCTCCAGAAGTTAGATCAGATGGCAAATTGGATTTGGTGCTAGGTCTTTCCCTTTAGGTTTTACCCCAACAATGTTTTCATTAGTTTCGCTCACTCTCGAAATCAAGCATTTTACAGCAGGTTGGAGCAGCCTGTATCTCAGCACAGGAATAAGGTAGGGAAGAATTCAAATGCTCATTTTGACTGCCTCCAGAAGTTAGATCAGATGGCAAATTGGATTTGGTGCTAGGTCTTTCCCTTTAGGTTTTACCCCAACAATGTTTTCATTAGTTTCGCTCACTCTCGAAATCAAGCATTTTACAGCAGGTTGGAGCAGCCTGTATCTCAGCACAGGAATAAGGTAGGGAAGAATTCTAAGGATCATTTTGACTGCCTCCAGAAGTTAGATCAGATGGCAAATTGGATTTGGTGCTAGGTCTTTCCCTTTAGGTTTTACCCCAACAATGTTTTCATTAGTTTCGCTCACTCTCGAAATCAAGCATTTTACAGCAGGTTGGAGCAGCCTGTATCTCAGCACAGGAATAAGGTAGGGAAGAATTCTAAGGATCATTTTGACTGCCTCCAGAAGTTAGATCAGATGGCAAATTGGATTTGGTGCTAGGTCTTTCCCTTTAAGTTTTACCCCAACAATGTTTTCATTAGTTTCGCTCACTCTCGAAATCAAGCATTTTACAGCAGGTTGGAGCAGCCTGTATCTCAGCACAGGAATAAGGTAGGGAAGAATTCTAAGGATCATTTTGACTGCCTCCAGAAGTTAGATCAGATGGCAAATTGGATTTGGTGCTAGGTCTTTCCCTTTAGGTTTTACCCCAACAATGTTTTCATTAGTTTCGCTCACTCTCGAAATCAAGCATTTTACAGCAGGTTGGAGCAGCCTGTATCTCAGCACAGGAATAAGGTAGGGAAGAATTCAAATGCTCATTTTGACTGCCTCCAGAAGTTAGATCAGATGGCAAATTGGATTTGGTGCTAGGTCTTTCCCTTTAGGTTTTACCCCAACAATGTTTTCATTAGTTTCGCTCACTCTCGAAATCAAGCATTTTACAGCAGGTTGGAGCAGCCTGTATCTCAGCACAGGAATAAGGTAGGGAAGAATTCTAAGGATCATTTTGACTGCCTCCAGAAGTTAGATCAGATGGCAAATTGGATTTGGTGCTAGGTCTTTCCCTTTAGGTTTTACCCCAACAATGTTTTCATTAGTTTCGCTCACTCTCGAAATCAAGCATTTTACAGCAGGTTGGAGCAGCCTGTATCTCAGCACAGGAATAAGGTAGGGAAGAATTCTAAGGATCATTTTGACTGCCTCCAGAAGTTAGATCAGATGGCAAATTGGATTTGGTGCTAGGTCTTTCCCTTTAAGTTTTACCCCAACAATGTTTTCATTAGTTTCGCTCACTCTCGAAATCAAGCATTTTACAGCAGGTTGGAGCAGCCTGTATCTCAGCACAGGAATAAGGTAGGGAAGAATTCTAAGGCTCATTTTGACTGCCTCCAGAAGTTAGATCAGATGGCAAATTGGATTTGGTGCTAGGTCTTTCCCTTTAGGTTTTACCCCAACAATGTTTTCATTAGTTTCGCTCACTCTCGAAATCAAGCATTTTACAGCAGGTTGGAGCAGCCTGTATCTCAGCACAGGAATAAGGTAGGGAAGAATTCTAAGGCTCATTTTGACTGCCTCCAGAAGTTAGATCAGATGGCAAATTGGATTTGGTGCTAGGTCTTTCCCTTTAGGTTTTACCCCAACAATGTTTTCATTAGTTTCGCTCACTCTCGAAATCAAGCATTTTACAGCAGGTTGGAGCAGCCTGTATCTCAGCACAGGAATAAGGTAGGGAAGAATTCTAAGGCTCATTTTGACTGCCTCCAGAAGTTAGATCAGATGGCAAATTGGATTTGGTGCTAGGTCTTTCCCTTTAGGTTTTACCCCAACAATGTTTTCATTAGTTTCGCTCACTCTCGAAATCAAGCATTTTACAGCAGGTTGGAGCAGCCTGTATCTCAGCACAGGAATAAGGTAGGGAAGAATTCTAAGGCTCATTTTGACTGCCTCCAGAAGTTAGATCAGATGGCAAATTGGATTTGGTGCTAGGTCTTTCCCTTTAGGTTTTACCCCAACAATGTTTTCATTAGTTTCGCTCACTCTCGAAATCAAGCATTTTACAGCAGGTTGGAGCAGCCTGTATCTCAGCACAGGAATAAGGTAGGGAAGAATTCTAAGGCTCATTTTGACTGCCTCCAGAAGTTAGATCAGATGGCAAATTGGATTTGGTGCTAGGTCTTTCCCTTTAGGTTTTACCCCAACAATGTTTTCATTAGTTTCGCTCACTCTCGAAATCAAGCATTTTACAGCAGGTTGGAGCAGCCTGTATCTCAGCACAGGAATAAGGTAGGGAAGAATTCTAAGGCTCATTTTGACTGCCTCCAGAAGTTAGATCAGATGGCAAATTGGATTTGGTGCTAGGTCTTTCCCTTTAGGTTTTACCCCAACAATATTTTCATTAGTTTCGCTCACTCTCGAAATCAAGCATTTTACAGCAGGTTGGAGCAGCCTGTATCTCAGCACAGGAATAAGGTAGGGAAGAATTCTAAGGATCATTTTGACTGCCTCCAGAAGTTAGATCAGATGGCAAATTGGATTTGGTGCTAGGTCTTTCCCTTTAGGTTTTACCCCAACAATGTTTTCATTAGTTTCGCTCACTCTCGAAATCAAGCATTTTACAGCAGGTTGGAGCAGCCTGTATCTCAGCACAGGAATAAGGTAGGGAAGAATTCTAAGGCTCATTTTGACTGCCTCCAGAAGTTAGATCAGATGGCAAATTGGATTTGGTGCTAGGTCTTTCCCTTTAGGTTTTACCCCAACAATGTTTTCATTAGTTACACTCACTCTCGAAATCAAGCATTTTACAGCAGGTTGGAGCAGCCTGTATCTCAGCACAGGAATAAGGTAGGGAAGAATTCTAAGGATCATTTTGACTGCCTCCAGAAGTTAGATCAGATGGCAAATTGGATTTGGTGCTAGGTCTTTCCCTTTAGGTTTTACCCCAACAATGTTTTCATTAGTTTCGCTCACTCTCGAAATCAAGCATTTTACAGCAGGTTGGAGCAGCCTGTATCTCAGCACAGGAATAAGGTAGGGAAGAATTCAAATGCTCATTTTGACTGCCTCCAGAAGTTAGATCAGATGGCAAATTGGATTTGGTGCTAGGTCTTTCCCTTTAGGTTTTACCCCAACAATGTTTTCATTAGTTTCGCTCACTCTCGAAATCAAGCATTTTACAGCAGGTTGGAGCAGCCTGTATCTCAGCACAGGAATAAGGTAGGGAAGAATTCTAAGGATCATTTTGACTGCCTCCAGAAGTTAGATCAGATGGCAAATTGGATTTGGTGCTAGGTCTTTCCCTTTAGGTTTTACCCCAACAATGTTTTCATTAGTTTCGCTCACTCTCGAAATCAAGCATTTTACAGCAGGTTGGAGCAGCCTGTATCTCAGCACAGGAATAAGGTAGGGAAGAATTCTAAGGATCATTTTGACTGCCTCCAGAAGTTAGATCAGATGGCAAATTGGATTTGGTGCTAGGTCTTTCCCTTTAGGTTTTACCCCAACAATGTTTTCATTAGTTTCGCTCACTCTCGAAATCAAGCATTTTACAGCAGGTTGGAGCAGCCTGTATCTCAGCATAGGAATAAGGTAGGGAAGAATTCTAAGGCTCATTTTGACTGCCTCCAGAAGTTAGATCAGATGGCAAATTGGATTTGGTGCTAGGTCTTTCCCTTTAGGTTTTACCCCAACAATGTTTTCATTAGTTTCGCTCACTCTCGAAATCAAGCATTTTACAGCAGGTTGGAGCAGCCTGTATCTCAGCACAGGAATAAGGTAGGGAAGAATTCAAAGGCTCATTTTGACTGCCTCCAGAAGTTAGATCAGATGGCAAATTGGATTTGGTGCTAGGTCTTTCCCTTTAGGTTTTACCCCAACAATGTTTTCATTAGTTTCGCTCACTCTCGAAATCAAGCATTTTACAGCAGGTTGGAGCAGCCTGTATCTCAGCACAGGAATAAGGTAGGGAAGAATTCTAAGGCTCATTTTGACTGCCTCCAGAAGTTAGATCAGATGGCAAATTGGATTTGGTGCTAGGTCTTTCCCTTTAGGTTTTACCCCAACAATGTTTTCATTAGTTTCGCTCACTCTCGAAATCAAGCATTTTACAGCAGGTTGGAGCAGCCTGTATCTCAGCACAGGAATAAGGTAGGGAAGAATTCTAAGGATCATTTTGACTGCCTCCAGAAGTTAGATCAGATGGCAAATTGGATTTGGTGCTAGGTCTTTCCCTTTAGGTTTTACCCCAACAATGTTTTCATTAGTTTCGCTCACTCTCGAAATCAAGCATTTTACAGCAGGTTGGAGCAGCCTGTATCTCAGCACAGGAATAAGGTAGGGAAGAATTCTAAGGCTCATTTTGACTGCCTCCAGAAGTTAGATCAGATGGCAAATTGGATTTGGTGCTAGGTCTTTCCCTTTAGGTTTTACCCCAACAATGTTTTCATTAGTTTCGCTCACTCTCGAAATCAAGCATTTTACAGCAGGTTGGAGCAGCCTGTATCTCAGCACAGGAATAAGGTAGGGAAGAATTCTAAGGCTCATTTTGACTGCCTCCAGAAGTTAGATCAGATGGCAAATTGGATTTGGTGCTAGGTCTTTCCCTTTAGGTTTTACCCCAACAATGTTTTCATTAGTTTCGCTCCCTCTCGAAATCAAGCATTTTACAGCAGGTTGGAGCAGCCTGTATCTCAGCACAGGAATAAGGTAGGGAAGAATTCTAAGGCTCATTTTGACTGCCTCCAGAAGTTAGATCAGATGGCAAATTGGATTTGGTGCTAGGTCTTTCCCTTTAGGTTTTACCCCAACAATGTTTTCATTAGTTTCGCTCACTCTCGAAATCAAGCATTTTACAGCAGGTTGGAGCAGCCTGTATCTCAGCACAGGAATAAGGTAGGGAAGAATTCTAAGGCTCATTTTGACTGCCTCCAGAAGTTAGATCAGATGGCAAATTGGATTTGGTGCTAGGTCTTTCCCTTTCGGTTTTACCCCAACAATGTTTTCATTAGTTTCGCTCCCTCTCGAAATCAAGCATTTTACAGCAGGTTGGAGCAGCCTGTATCTCAGCACAGGAATAAGGTAGGGAAGAATTCTAAGGCTCATTTTGACTGCCTCCAGAAGTTAGATCAGATGGCAAATTGGATTTGGTGCTAGGTCTTTCCCTTTAGGTTTTACCCCAACAATGTTTTCATTAGTTTCGCTCACTCTCGAAATCAAGCATTTTACAGCAGGTTGGAGCAGCCTGTATCTCAGCACAGGAATAAGGTAGGGAAGAATTCTAAGGCTCATTTTGACTGCCTCCAGAAGTTAGATCAGATGGCAAATTGGATTTGGTGCTAGGTCTTTCCCTTTCGGTTTTACCCCAACAATGTTTTCATTAGTTTCGCTCACTCTCGAAATCAAGCATTTTACAGCAGGTTGGAGCAGGCTGTATCTCAGCACAGGAATAAGGTAGGGAAGAATTCTAAGGCTCATTTTGACTGCCTCCAGAAGTTAGATCAGATGGCAAATTGGATTTGGTGCTAGGTCTTTCCCTTTAGGTTTTACCCCAACAATGTTTTCATTAGTTTCGCTCACTCTCGAAATCAAGCATTTTACAGCAGGTTGGAGCAGCCTGTATCTCAGCACAGGAATAAGGTAGGGAAGAATTCTAAGGCTCATTTTGACTGCCTCCAGAAGTTAGATCAGATGGCAAATTGGATTTGGTGCTAGGTCTTTCCCTTTAGGTTTTACCCCAACAATGTTTTCATTAGTTTCGCTCCCTCTCGAAATCAAGCATTTTACAGCAGGTTGGAGCAGCCTGTATCTCAGCACAGGAATAAGGTAGGGAAGAATTCTAAGGCTCATTTTGACTGCCTCCAGAAGTTAGATCAGATGGCAAATTGGATTTGGTGCTAGGTCTTTCCCTTTAGGTTTTACCCCAACAATGTTTTCATTAGTTTCGCTCACTCTCGAAATCAAGCATTTTACAGCAGGTTGGAGCAGCCTGTATCTCAGCACAGGAATAAGGTAGGGAAGAATTCTAAGGCTCATTTTGACTGCCTCCAGAAGTTAGATCAGATGGCAAATTGGATTTGGTGCTAGGTCTTTCCCTTTAGGTTTTACCCCAACAATGTTTTCATTAGTTTCGCTCACTCTCGAAATCAAGCATTTTACAGCAGGTTGGAGCAGGCTGTATCTCAGCACAGGAATAAGGTAGGGAAGAATTCTAAGGCTCATTTTGACTGCCTCCAGAAGTTAGATCAGATGGCAAATTGGATTTGGTGCTAGGTCTTTCCCTTTCGGTTTTACCCCAACAATGTTTTCATTAGTTTCGCTCACTCTCGAAATCAAGCATTTTACAGCAGGTTGGAGCAGCCTGTATCTCAGCACAGGAATAAGGTAGGGAAGAATTCTAAGGCTCATTTTGACTGCCTCCAGAAGTTAGATCAGATGGCAAATTGGATTTGGTGCTAGGTCTTTCCCTTTAGGTTTTACCCCAACAATGTTTTCATTAGTTTCGCTCACTCTCGAAATCAAGCATTTTACAGCAGGTTGGAGCAGCCTGTATCTCAGCACAGGAATAAGGTAGGGAAGAATTCTAAGGCTCATTTTGACTGCCTCCAGAAGTTAGATCAGATGGCAAATTGGATTTGGTGCTAGGTCTTTCCCTTTAGGTTTTACCCCACCAATGTTTTCATTAGTTTCGCTCACTCTCGAAATCAAGCATTTTACAGCAGGTTGGAGCAGCCTGTATCTCAGCACAGGAATAAGGTAGGGAAGAATTCTAAGGCTCATTTTGACTGCCTCCAGAAGTTAGATCAGATGGCAAATTGGATTTGGTGCTAGGTCTTTCCCTTTAGGTTTTACCCCAACAATGTTTTCATTAGTTTCGCTCACTCTCGAAATCAAGCATTTTACAGCAGGTTGGAGCAGCCTGTATCTCAGCACAGGAATAAGGTAGGGAAGAATTCTAAGGCTCATTTTGACTGCCTCCAGAAGTTAGATCAGATGGCAAATTGGATTTGGTGCTAGGTCTTTCCCTTTAGGTTTTACCCCAACAATGTTTTCATTAGTTTCGCTCACTCTCGAAATCAAGCATTTTACAGCAGGTTGGAGCAGGCTGTATCTCAGCACAGGAATAAGGTAGGGAAGAATTCTAAGGCTCATTTTGACTGCCTCCAGAAGTTAGATCAGATGGCAAATTGGATTTGGTGCTAGGTCTTTCCCTTTCGGTTTTACCCCAACAATGTTTTCATTAGTTTCGCTCACTCTCGAAATCAAGCATTTTACAGCAGGTTGGAGCAGCCTGTATCTCAGCACAGGAATAAGGTAGGGAAGAATTCTAAGGCTCATTTTGACTGCCTCCAGAAGTTAGATCAGATGGCAAATTGGATTTGGTGCTAGGTCTTTCCCTTTAGGTTTTACCCCAACAATGTTTTCATTAGTTTCGCTCACTCTCGAAATCAAGCATTTTACAGCAGGTTGGAGCAGCCTGTATCTCAGCACAGGAATAAGGTAGGGAAGAATTCTAAGGCTCATTTTGACTGCCTCCAGAAGTTAGATCAGATGGCAAATTGGATTTGGTGCTAGGTCTTTCCCTTTAGGTTTTACCCCAACAATGTTTTCATTAGTTTCGCTCACTCTCGAAATCAAGCATTTTACAGCAGGTTGGAGCAGCCTGTATCTCAGCACAGGAATAAGGTAGGGAAGAATTCTAAGGATCATTTTGACTGCCTCCAGAAGTTAGATCAGATGGCAAATTGGATTTGGTGCTAGGTCTTTCCCTTTAGGTTTTACCCCAACAATGTTTTCATTAGTTTCGCTCACTCTCGAAATCAAGCATTTTACAGCAGGTTGGAGCAGCCTGTATCTCAGCATAGGAATAAGGTAGGGAAGAATTCTAAGGCTCATTTTGACTGCCTCCAGAAGTTAGATCAGATGGCAAATTGGATTTGGTGCTAGGTCTTTCCCTTTAGGTTTTACCCCAACAATGTTTTCATTAGTTTCGCTCACTCTCGAAATCAAGCATTTTACAGCAGGTTGGAGCAGCCTGTATCTCAGCACAGGAATAAGGTAGGGAAGAATTCAAAGGCTCATTTTGACTGCCTCCAGAAGTTAGATCAGATGGCAAATTGGATTTGGTGCTAGGTCTTTCCCTTTAGGTTTTACCCCAACAATGTTTTCATTAGTTTCGCTCACTCTCGAAATCAAGCATTTTACAGCAGGTTGGAGCAGCCTGTATCTCAGCACAGGAATAAGGTAGGGAAGAATTCTAAGGCTCATTTTGACTGCCTCCAGAAGTTAGATCAGATGGCAAATTGGATTTGGTGCTAGGTCTTTCCCTTTAGGTTTTACCCCAACAATGTTTTCATTAGTTTCGCTCACTCTCGAAATCAAGCATTTTACAGCAGGTTGGAGCAGCCTGTATCTCAGCACAGGAATAAGGTAGGGAAGAATTCTAAGGCTCATTTTGACTGCCTCCAGAAGTTAGATCAGATGGCAAATTGGATTTGGTGCTAGGTCTTTCCCTTTAGGTTTTACCCCAACAATGTTTTCATTAGTTTCGCTCACTCTCGAAATCAAGCATTTTACAGCAGGTTGGAGCAGCCTGTATCTCAGCACAGGAATAAGGTAGGGAAGAATTCTAAGGCTCATTTTGACTGCCTCCAGAAGTTAGATCAGATGGCAAATTGGATTTGGTGCTAGGTCTTTCCCTTTAGGTTTTACCCCAACAATGTTTTCATTAGTTTCGCTCACTCTCGAAATCAAGCATTTTACAGCAGGTTGGAGCAGCCTGTATCTCAGCACAGGAATAAGGTAGGGAAGAATTCTAAGGCTCATTTTGACTGCCTCCAGAAGTTAGATCAGATGGCAAATTGGATTTGGTGCTAGGTCTTTCCCTTTAGGTTTTACCCCAACAATGTTTTCATTAGTTTCGCTCACTCTCGAAATCAAGCATTTTACAGCAGGTTGGAGCAGCCTGTATCTCAGCACAGGAATAAGGTAGGGAAGAATTCTAAGGCTCATTTTGCCTGCCTCCAGAAGTTAGATCAGATGGCAAATTGGATTTGGTGCTAGGTCTTTCCCTTTCGGTTTTACCCCAACAATGTTTTCATTAGTTTCGCTCACTCTCGAAATCAAGCATTTTACAGCAGGTTGGAGCAGCCTGTATCTCAGCACAGGAATAAGGTAGGGAAGAATTCTAAGGCTCATTTTGACTGCCTCCAGAAGTTAGATCAGATGGCAAATTGGATTTGGTGCTAGGTCTTTCCCTTTAGGTTTTACCCCAACAATGTTTTCATTAGTTTCGCTCACTCTCGAAATCAAGCATTTTACAGCAGGTTGGAGCAGCCTGTATCTCAGCACAGGAATAAGGTAGGGAAGAATTCTAAGGCTCATTTTGACTGCCTCCAGAAGTTAGATCAGATGGCAAATTGGATTTGGTGCTAGGTCTTTCCCTTTCGGTTTTACCCCAACAATGTTTTCATTAGTTTCGCTCACTCTCGAAATCAAGCATTTTACAGCAGGTTGGAGCAGCCTGTATCTCAGCACAGGAATAAGGTAGGGAAGAATTCTAAGGCTCATTTTGACTGCCTCCAGAAGTTAGATCAGATGGCAAATTGGATTTGGTGCTAGGTCTTTCCCTTTAGGTTTTACCCCAACAATGTTTTCATTAGTTTCGCTCACTCTCGAAATCAAGCATTTTACAGCAGGTTGGAGCAGCCTGTATCTCAGCACAGGAAGAAGGTAGGGAAGAATTCTAAGGCTCATTTTGACTGCCTCCAGAAGTTAGATCAGATGGCAAATTGGATTTGGTGCTAGGTCTTTCCCTTTAGGTTTTACCCCAACAATGTTTTCATTAGTTTCGCTCACTCTCGAAATCAAGCATTTTACAGCAGGTTGGAGCAGCCTGTATCTCAGCACAGGAATAAGGTAGGGAAGAATTCTAAGGCTCATTTTGACTGCCTCCAGAAGTTAGATCAGATGGCAAATTGGATTTGGTGCTAGGTCTTTCCCTTTAGGTTTTACCCCAACAATGTTTTCATTAGTTTCGCTCACTCTCGAAATCAAGCATTTTACAGCAGGTTGGAGCAGCCTGTATCTCAGCACAGGAATAAGGTAGGGAAGAATTCTAAGGCTCATTTTGACTGCCTCCAGAAGTTAGATCAGATGGCAAATTGGATTTGGTGCTAGGTCTTTCCCTTTAGGTTTTACCCCAACAATGTTTTCATTAGTTTCGCTCACTCTCGAAATCAAGCATTTTACAGCAGGTTGGAGCAGGCTGTATCTCAGCACAGGAATAAGGTAGGGAAGAATTCTAAGGCTCATTTTGACTGCCTCCAGAAGTTAGATCAGATGGCAAATTGGATTTGGTGCTAGGTCTTTCCCTTTCGGTTTTACCCCAACAATGTTTTCATTAGTTTCGCTCACTCTCGAAATCAAGCATTTTACAGCAGGTTGGAGCAGCCTGTATCTCAGCACAGGAATAAGGTAGGGAAGAATTCTAAGGCTCATTTTGACTGCCTCCAGAAGTTAGATCAGATGGCAAATTGGATTTGGTGCTAGGTCTTTCCCTTTAGGTTTTACCCCAACAATGTTTTCATTAGTTTCGCTCACTCTCGAAATCAAGCATTTTACAGCAGGTTGGAGCAGCCTGTATCTCAGCACAGGAATAAGGTAGGGAAGAATTCTAAGGCTCATTTTGACTGCCTCCAGAAGTTAGATCAGATGGCAAATTGGATTTGGTGCTAGGTCTTTCCCTTTAGGTTTTACCCCACCAATGTTTTCATTAGTTTCGCTCACTCTCGAAATCAAGCATTTTACAGCAGGTTGGAGCAGCCTGTATCTCAGCACAGGAATAAGGTAGGGAAGAATTCTAAGGCTCATTTTGACTGCCTCCAGAAGTTAGATCAGATGGCAAATTGGATTTGGTGCTAGGTCTTTCCCTTTAGGTTTTACCCCAACAATGTTTTCATTAGTTTCGCTCACTCTCGAAATCAAGCATTTTACAGCAGGTTGGAGCAGCCTGTATCTCAGCACAGGAATAAGGTAGGGAAGAATTCTAAGGCTCATTTTGACTGCCTCCAGAAGTTAGATCAGATGGCAAATTGGATTTGGTGCTAGGTCTTTCCCTTTAGGTTTTACCCCAACAATGTTTTCATTAGTTTCGCTCACTCTCGAAATCAAGCATTTTACAGCAGGTTGGAGCAGGCTGTATCTCAGCACAGGAATAAGGTAGGGAAGAATTCTAAGGCTCATTTTGACTGCCTCCAGAAGTTAGATCAGATGGCAAATTGGATTTGGTGCTAGGTCTTTCCCTTTCGGTTTTACCCCAACAATGTTTTCATTAGTTTCGCTCACTCTCGAAATCAAGCATTTTACAGCAGGTTGGAGCAGCCTGTATCTCAGCACAGGAATAAGGTAGGGAAGAATTCTAAGGCTCATTTTGACTGCCTCCAGAAGTTAGATCAGATGGCAAATTGGATTTGGTGCTAGGTCTTTCCCTTTAGGTTTTACCCCAACAATGTTTTCATTAGTTTCGCTCACTCTCGAAATCAAGCATTTTACAGCAGGTTGGAGCAGCCTGTATCTCAGCACAGGAATAAGGTAGGGAAGAATTCTAAGGCTCATTTTGACTGCCTCCAGAAGTTAGATCAGATGGCAAATTGGATTTGGTGCTAGGTCTTTCCCTTTAGGTTTTACCCCAACAATGTTTTCATTAGTTTCGCTCACTCTCGAAATCAAGCATTTTACAGCAGGTTGGAGCAGCCTGTATCTCAGCACAGGAATAAGGTAGGGAAGAATTCTAAGGCTCATTTTGACTGCCTCCAGAAGTTAGATCAGATGGCAAATTGGATTTGGTGCTAGGTCTTTCCCTTTAGGTTTTACCCCAACAATGTTTTCATTAGTTTCGCTCACTCTCGAAATCAAGCATTTTACAGCAGGTTGGAGCAGCCTGTATCTCAGCACAGGAATAAGGTAGGGAAGAATTCTAAGGCTCATTTTGACTGCCTCCAGAAGTTAGATCAGATGGCAAATTGGATTTGGTGCTAGGTCTTTCCCTTTAGGTTTTACCCCAACAATGTTTTCATTAGTTTCGCTCACTCTCGAAATCAAGCATTTTACAGCAGGTTGGAGCAGGCTGTATCTCAGCACAGGAATAAGGTAGGGAAGAATTCTAAGGCTCATTTTGACTGCCTCCAGAAGTTAGATCAGATGGCAAATTGGATTTGGTGCTAGGTCTTTCCCTTTCGGTTTTACCCCAACAATGTTTTCATTAGTTTCGCTCACTCTCGAAATCAAGCATTTTACAGCAGGTTGGAGCAGCCTGTATCTCAGCACAGGAATAAGGTAGGGAAGAATTCTAAGGCTCATTTTGACTGCCTCCAGAAGTTAGATCAGATGGCAAATTGGATTTGGTGCTAGGTCTTTCCCTTTAGGTTTTACCCCAACAATGTTTTCATTAGTTTCGCTCACTCTCGAAATCAAGCATTTTACAGCAGGTTGGAGCAGCCTGTATCTCAGCACAGGAATAAGGTAGGGAAGAATTCTAAGGCTCATTTTGACTGCCTCCAGAAGTTAGATCAGATGGCAAATTGGATTTGGTGCTAGGTCTTTCCCTTTAGGTTTTACCCCAACAATGTTTTCATTAGTTTCGCTCACTCTCGAAATCAAGCATTTTACAGCAGGTTGGAGCAGGCTGTATCTCAGCACAGGAATAAGGTAGGGAAGAATTCTAAGGCTCATTTTGACTGCCTCCAGAAGTTAGATCAGATGGCAAATTGGATTTGGTGCTAGGTCTTTCCCTTTAGGTTTTACCCCAACAATGTTTTCATTAGTTTCGCTCACTCTCGAAATCAAGCATTTTACAGCAGGTTGGAGCAGCCTGTATCTCAGCACAGGAATAAGGTAGGGAAGAATTCTAAGGATCATTTTGACTGCCTCCAGAAGTTAGATCAGATGGCAAATTGGATTTGGTGCTAGGTCTTTCCCTTTAGGTTTTACCCCAACAATGTTTTCATTAGTTTCGCTCACTCTCGAAATCAAGCATTTTACAGCAGGTTGGAGCAGCCTGTATCTCAGCACAGGAATAAGGTAGGGAAGAATTCTAAGGATCATTTTGACTGCCTCCAGAAGTTAGATCAGATGGCAAATTGGATTTGGTGCTAGGTCTTTCCCTTTAGGTTTTACCCCAACAATGTTTTCATTAGTTTCGCTCACTCTCGAAATCAAGCATTTTACAGCAGGTTGGAGCAGCCTGTATCTCAGCACAGGAATAAGGTAGGGAAGAATTCTAAGGCTCATTTTGACTGCCTCCAGAAGTTAGATCAGATGGCAAATTGGATTTGGTGCTAGGTCTTTCCCTTTAGGTTTTACCCCAACAATGTTTTCATTAGTTTCGCTCACTCTCGAAATCAAGCATTTTACAGCAGGTTGGAGCAGCCTGTATCTCAGCACAGGAATAAGGTAGGGAAGAATTCTAAGGATCATTTTGACTGCCTCCAGAAGTTAGATCAGATGGCAAATTGGATTTGGTGCTAGGTCTTTCCCTTTAGGTTTTACCCCAACAATGTTTTCATTAGTTTCGCTCACTCTCGAAATCAAGCATTTTACAGCAGGTTGGAGCAGCCTGTATCTCAGCACAGGAATAAGGTAGGGAAGAATTCTAAGGCTCATTTTGACTGCCTCCAGAAGTTAGATCAGATGGCAAATTGGATTTGGTGCTAGGTCTTTCCCTTTAGGTTTTACCCCAACAATGTTTTCATTAGTTTCGCTCACTCTCGAAATCAAGCATTTTACAGCAGGTTGGAGCAGCCTGTATCTCAGCACAGGAATAAGGTAGGGAAGAATTCTAAGGATCATTTTGACTGCCTCCAGAAGTTAGATCAGATGGCAAATTGGATTTGGTGCTAGGTCTTTCCCTTTAGGTTTTACCCCAACAATGTTTTCATTAGTTTCGCTCACTCTCGAAATCAAGCATTTTACAGCAGGTTGGAGCAGCCTGTATCTCAGCACAGGAATAAGGTAGGGAAGAATTCTAAGGATCATTTTGACTGCCTCCAGAAGTTAGATCAGATGGCAAATTGGATTTGGTGCTAGGTCTTTCCCTTTAGGTTTTACCCCAACAATGTTTTCATTAGTTTCGCTCACTCTCGAAATCAAGCATTTTACAGCAGGTTGGAGCAGCCTGTATCTCAGCACAGGAATAAGGTAGGGAAGAATTCTAAGGATCATTTTGACTGCCTCCAGAAGTTAGATCAGATGGCAAATTGGATTTGGTGCTAGGTCTTTCCCTTTAGGTTTTACCCCAACAATGTTTTCATTAGTTTCGCTCACTCTCGAAATCAAGCATTTTACAGCAGGTTGGAGCAGCCTGTATCTCAGCACAGGAATAAGGTAGGGAAGAATTCTAAGGCTCATTTTGACTGCCTCCAGAAGTTAGATCAGATGGCAAATTGGATTTGGTGCTAGGTCTTTCCCTTTAGGTTTTACCCCAACAATGTTTTCATTAGTTTCGCTCACTCTCGAAATCAAGCATTTTACAGCAGGTTGGAGCAGCCTGTATCTCAGCACAGGAATAAGGTAGGGAAGAATTCTAAGGATCATTTTGACTGCCTCCAGAAGTTAGATCAGATGGCAAATTGGATTTGGTGCTAGGTCTTTCCCTTTAGGTTTTACCCCAACAATGTTTTCATTAGTTTCGCTCACTCTCGAAATCAAGCATTTTACAGCAGGTTGGAGCAGCCTGTATCTCAGCACAGGAATAAGGTAGGGAAGAATTCTAAGGCTCATTTTGACTGCCTCCAGAAGTTAGATCAGATGGCAAATTGGATTTGGTGCTAGGTCTTTCCCTTTCGGTTTTACCCCAACAATGTTTTCATTAGTTTCGCTCACTCTCGAAATCAAGCATTTTACAGCAGGTTGGAGCAGCCTGTATCTCAGCACAGGAATAAGGTAGGGAAGAATTCTAAGGCTCATTTTGACTGCCTCCAGAAGTTAGATCAGATGGCAAATTGGATTTGGTGCTAGGTCTTTCCCTTTAGGTTTTACCCCAACAATGTTTTCATTAGTTTCGCTCACTCTCGAAATCAAGCATTTTACAGCAGGTTGGAGCAGCCTGTATCTCAGCACAGGAATAAGGTAGGGAAGAATTCTAAGGATCATTTTGACTGCCTCCAGAAGTTAGATCAGATGGCAAATTGGATTTGGTGCTAGGTCTTTCCCTTTAGGTTTTACCCCAACAATGTTTTCATTAGTTTCGCTCACTCTCGAAATCAAGCATTTTACAGCAGGTTGGAGCAGCCTGTATCTCAGCACAGGAATAAGGTAGGGAAGAATTCTAAGGATCATTTTGACTGCCTCCAGAAGTTAGATCAGATGGCAAATTGGATTTGGTGCTAGGTCTTTCCCTTTAGGTTTTACCCCAACAATGTTTTCATTAGTTTCGCTCACTCTCGAAATCAAGCATTTTACAGCAGGTTGGAGCAGCCTGTATCTCAGCACAGGAATAAGGTAGGGAAGAATTCTAAGGCTCATTTTGACTGCCTCCAGAAGTTAGATCAGATGGCAAATTGGATTTGGTGCTAGGTCTTTCCCTTTAGGTTTTACCCCAACAATGTTTTCATTAGTTTCGCTCACTCTCGAAATCAAGCATTTTACAGCAGGTTGGAGCAGCCTGTATCTCAGCACAGGAATAAGGTAGGGAAGAATTCTAAGGATCATTTTGACTGCCTCCAGAAGTTAGATCAGATGGCAAATTGGATTTGGTGCTAGGTCTTTCCCTTTAGGTTTTACCCCAACAATGTTTTCATTAGTTTCGCTCACTCTCGAAATCAAGCATTTTACAGCAGGTTGGAGCAGCCTGTATCTCAGCACAGGAATAAGGTAGGGAAGAATTCTAAGGCTCATTTTGACTGCCTCCAGAAGTTAGATCAGATGGCAAATTGGATTTGGTGCTAGGTCTTTCCCTTTAGGTTTTACCCCAACAATGTTTTCATTAGTTTCGCTCACTCTCGAAATCAAGCATTTTACAGCAGGTTGGAGCAGCCTGTATCTCAGCACAGGAATAAGGTAGGGAAGAATTCTAAGGATCATTTTGACTGCCTCCAGAAGTTAGATCAGATGGCAAATTGGATTTGGTGCTAGGTCTTTCCCTTTAGGTTTTACCCCAACAATGTTTTCATTAGTTTCGCTCACTCTCGAAATCAAGCATTTTACAGCAGGTTGGAGCAGCCTGTATCTCAGCACAGGAATAAGGTAGGGAAGAATTCTAAGGCTCATTTTGACTGCCTCCAGAAGTTAGATCAGATGGCAAATTGGATTTGGTGCTAGGTCTTTCCCTTTAGGTTTTACCCCAACAATGTTTTCATTAGTTTCGCTCACTCTCGAAATCAAGCATTTTACAGCAGGTTGGAGCAGCCTGTATCTCAGCACAGGAATAAGGTAGGGAAGAATTCTAAGGATCATTTTGACTGCCTCCAGAAGTTAGATCAGATGGCAAATTGGATTTGGTGCTAGGTCTTTCCCTTTAGGTTTTACCCCAACAATGTTTTCATTAGTTTCGCTCACTCTCGAAATCAAGCATTTTACAGCAGGTTGGAGCAGCCTGTATCTCAGCACAGGAATAAGGTAGGGAAGAATTCTAAGGATCATTTTGACTGCCTCCAGAAGTTAGATCAGATGGCAAATTGGATTTGGTGCTAGGTCTTTCCCTTTAAGTTTTACCCCAACAATGTTTTCATTAGTTTCGCTCACTCTCGAAATCAAGCATTTTACAGCAGGTTGGAGCAGCCTGTATCTCAGCACAGGAATAAGGTAGGGAAGAATTCTAAGGCTCATTTTGACTGCCTCCAGAAGTTAGATCAGATGGCAAATTGGATTTGGTGCTAGGTCTTTCCCTTTAGGTTTTACCCCAACAATGTTTTCATTAGTTTCGCTCACTCTCGAAATCAAGCATTTTACAGCAGGTTGGAGCAGCCTGTATCTCAGCACAGGAATAAGGTAGGGAAGAATTCTAAGGCTCATTTTGACTGCCTCCAGAAGTTAGATCAGATGGCAAATTGGATTTGGTGCTAGGTCTTTCCCTTTAGGTTTTACCCCAACAATGTTTTCATTAGTTTCGCTCACTCTCGAAATCAAGCATTTTACAGCAGGTTGGAGCAGCCTGTATCTCAGCACAGGAATAAGGTAGGGAAGAATTCTAAGGATCATTTTGACTGCCTCCAGAAGTTAGATCAGATGGCAAATTGGATTTGGTGCTAGGTCTTTCCCTTTAGGTTTTACCCCAACAATGTTTTCATTAGTTTCGCTCACTCTCGAAATCAAGCATTTTACAGCAGGTTGGAGCAGCCTGTATCTCAGCACAGGAATAAGGTAGGGAAGAATTCTAAGGATCATTTTGACTGCCTCCAGAAGTTAGATCAGATGGCAAATTGGATTTGGTGCTAGGTCTTTCCCTTTAGGTTTTACCCCAACAATGTTTTCATTAGTTTCGCTCACTCTCGAAATCGAGCATTTTACAGCAGGTTGGAGCAGCCTGTATCTCAGCACAGGAATAAGGTAGGGAAGAATTCTAAGGCTCATTTTGACTGCCTCCAGAAGTTAGATCAGATGGCAAATTGGATTTGGTGCTAGGTCTTTCCCTTTAGGTTTTACCCCAACAATGTTTTCATTAGTTTCGCTCACTCTCGAAATCAAGCATTTTACAGCAGGTTGGAGCAGCCTGTATCTCAGCACAGGAATAAGGTAGGGAAGAATTCTAAGGCTCATTTTGACTGCCTCCAGAAGTTAGATCAGATGGCAAATTGGATTTGGTGCTAGGTCTTTCCCTTTAGGTTTTACCCCAACAATGTTTTCATTAGTTTCGCTCACTCTCGAAATCAAGCATTTTACAGCAGGTTGGAGCAGCCTGTATCTCAGCACAGGAATAAGGTAGGGAAGAATTCTAAGGATCATTTTGACTGCCTCCAGAAGTTAGATCAGATGGCAAATTGGATTTGGTGCTAGGTCTTTCCCTTTAGGTTTTACCCCAACAATGTTTTCATTAGTTTCGCTCACTCTCGAAATCAAGCATTTTACAGCAGGTTGGAGCAGCCTGTATCTCAGCACAGGAATAAGGTAGGGAAGAATTCTAAGGCTCATTTTGACTGCCTCCAGAAGTTAGATCAGATGGCAAATTGGATTTGGTGCTAGGTCTTTCCCTTTAGGTTTTACCCCAACAATGTTTTCATTAGTTTCGCTCACTCTCGAAATCAAGCATTTTACAGCAGGTTGGAGCAGCCTGTATCTCAGCACAGGAATAAGGTAGGGAAGAATTCTAAGGATCATTTTGACTGCCTCCAGAAGTTAGATCAGATGGCAAATTGGATTTGGTGCTAGGTCTTTCCCTTTAGGTTTTACCCCAACAATGTTTTCATTAGTTTCGCTCACTCTCGAAATCAAGCATTTTACAGCAGGTTGGAGCAGCCTGTATCTCAGCACAGGAATAAGGTAGGGAAGAATTCTAAGGCTCGTTTTGACTGCCTCCAGAAGTTAGATCAGATGGCAAATTGGATTTGGTGCTAGGTCTTTCCCTTTAGGTTTTACCCCAACAATGTTTTCATTAGTTTCGCTCACTCTCGAAATCAAGCATTTTACAGCAGGTTGGAGCAGCCTGTATCTCAGCACAGGAATAAGGTAGGGAAGAATTCTAAGGCTCATTTTGACTGCCTCCAGAAGTTAGATCAGATGGCAAATTGGATTTGGTGCTAGGTCTTTCCCTTTAGGTTTTACCCCAACAATGTTTTCATTAGTTTCGCTCACTCTCGAAATCAAGCATTTTACAGCAGGTTGGAGCAGCCTGTATCTCAGCACAGGAATAAGGTAGGGAAGAATTCTAAGGATCATTTTGACTGCCTCCAGAAGTTAGATCAGATGGCAAATTGGATTTGGTGCTAGGTCTTTCCCTTTAGGTTTTACCCCAACAATGTTTTCATTAGTTTCGCTCACTCTCGAAATCAAGCATTTTACAGCAGGTTGGAGCAGCCTGTATCTCAGCACAGGAATAAGGTAGGGAAGAATTCTAAGGCTCATTTTGACTGCCTCCAGAAGTTAGATCAGATGGCAAATTGGATTTGGTGCTAGGTCTTTCCCTTTAGGTTTTACCCCAACAATGTTTTCATTAGTTTCGCTCACTCTCGAAATCAAGCATTTTACAGCAGGTTGGAGCAGCCTGTATCTCAGCACAGGAATAAGGTAGGGAAGAATTCTAAGGATCATTTTGACTGCCTCCAGAAGTTAGATCAGATGGCAAATTGGATTTGGTGCTAGGTCTTTCCCTTTAGGTTTTACCCCAACAATGTTTTCATTAGTTTCGCTCACTCTCGAAATCAAGCATTTTACAGCAGGTTGGAGCAGCCTGTATCTCAGCACAGGAATAAGGTAGGGAAGAATTCTAAGGCTCATTTTGACTGCCTCCAGAAGTTAGATCAGATGGCAAATTGGATTTGGTGCTAGGTCTTTCCCTTTAGGTTTTACCCCAACAATGTTTTCATTAGTTTCGCTCACTCTCGAAATCAAGCATTTTACAGCAGGTTGGAGCAGCCTGTATCTCAGCACAGGAATAAGGTAGGGAAGAATTCTAAGGCTCATTTTGACTGCCTCCAGAAGTTAGATCAGATGGCAAATTGGATTTGGTGCTAGGTCTTTCCCTTTAGGTTTTACCCCAACAATGTTTTCATTAGTTTCGCTCACTCTCGAAATCAAGCATTTTACAGCAGGTTGGAGCAGCCTGTATCTCAGCACAGGAATAAGGTAGGGAAGAATTCTAAGGCTCATTTTGACTGCCTCCAGAAGTTAGATCAGATGGCAAATTGGATTTGGTGCTAGGTCTTTCCCTTTAGGTTTTACCCCAACAATGTTTTCATTAGTTTCGCTCACTCTCGAAATCAAGCATTTTACAGCAGGTTGGAGCAGCCTGTATCTCAGCACAGGAATAAGGTAGGGAAGAATTCTAAGGATCATTTTGACTGCCTCCAGAAGTTAGATCAGATGGCAAATTGGATTTGGTGCTAGGTCTTTCCCTTTAGGTTTTACCCCAACAATGTTTTCATTAGTTTCGCTCACTCTCGAAATCAAGCATTTTACAGCAGGTTGGAGCAGCCTGTATCTCAGCACAGGAATAAGGTAGGGAAGAATTCTAAGGCTCATTTTGACTGCCTCCAGAAGTTAGATCAGATGGCAAATTGGATTTGGTGCTAGGTCTTTCCCTTTAGGTTTTACCCCAACAATGTTTTCATTAGTTTCGCTCACTCTCGTAATCAAGCATTTTACAGCAGGTTGGAGCAGCCTGTATCTCAGCACAGGAATAAGGTAGGGAAGAATTCTAAGGATCATTTTGACTGCCTCCAGAAGTTAGATCAGATGGCAAATTGGATTTGGTGCTAGGTCTTTCCCTTTAGGTTTTACCCCAACAATGTTTTCATTAGTTTCGCTCACTCTCGAAATCAAGCATTTTACAGCAGGTTGGAGCAGCCTGTATCTCAGCACAGGAATAAGGTAGGGAAGAATTCTAAGGCTCATTTTGACTGCCTCCAGAAGTTAGATCAGATGGCAAATTGGATTTGGTGCTAGGTCTTTCCCTTTAGGTTTTACCCCAACAATGTTTTCATTAGTTTCGCTCACTCTCGAAATCAAGCATTTTACAGCAGGTTGGAGCAGCCTGTATCTCAGCACAGGAATAAGGTAGGGAAGAATTCTAAGGCTCATTTTGACTGCCTCCAGAAGTTAGATCAGATGGCAAATTGGATTTGGTGCTAGGTCTTTCCCTTTAGGTTTTACCCCACCAATGTTTTCATTAGTTTCGCTCACTCTCGAAATCAAGCATTTTACAGCAGGTTGGAGCAGCCTGTATCTCAGCACAGGAATAAGGTAGGGAAGAATTCTAAGGCTCATTTTGACTGCCTCCAGAAGTTAGATCAGATGGCAAATTGGATTTGGTGCTAGGTCTTTCCCTTTAGGTTTTACCCCAACAATGTTTTCATTAGTTTCGCTCACTCTCGAAATCAAGCATTTTACAGCAGGTTGGAGCAGCCTGTATCTCAGCACAGGAATAAGGTAGGGAAGAATTCTAAGGCTCATTTTGACTGCCTCCAGAAGTTAGATCAGATGGCAAATTGGATTTGGTGCTAGGTCTTTCCCTTTAGGTTTTACCCCAACAATGTTTTCATTAGTTTCGCTCACTCTCGAAATCAAGCATTTTACAGCAGGTTGGAGCAGCCTGTATCTCAGCACAGGAATAAGGTAGGGAAGAATTCTAAGGATCATTTTGACTGCCTCCAGAAGTTAGATCAGATGGCAAATTGGATTTGGTGCTAGGTCTTTCCCTTTAGGTTTTACCCCAACAATGTTTTCATTAGTTTCGCTCACTCTCGAAATCAAGCATTTTACAGCAGGTTGGAGCAGCCTGTATCTCAGCACAGGAATAAGGTAGGGAAGAATTCTAAGGCTCATTTTGACTGCCTCCAGAAGTTAGATCAGATGGCAAATTGGATTTGGTGCTAGGTCTTTCCCTTTAGGTTTTACCCCAACAATGTTTTCATTAGTTTCGCTCACTCTCGAAATCAAGCATTTTACAGCAGGTTGGAGCAGCCTGTATCTCAGCACAGGAATAAGGTAGGGAAGAATTCTAAGGCTCATTTTGACTGCCTCCAGAAGTTAGATCAGATGGCAAATTGGATTTGGTGCTAGGTCTTTCCCTTTAGGTTTTACCCCAACAATATTTTCATTAGTGTCGCTCACTCTCGAAATCAAGCATTTTACAGCAGGTTGGAGCAGCCTGTATCTCAGCACAGGAATAAGGTAGGGAAGAATTCAAATGCTCATTTTGACTGCCTCCAGAAGTTAGATCAGATGGCAAATTGGATTTGGTGCTAGGTCTTTCCCTTTAGGTTTTACCCCAACAATGTTTTCATTAGTTTCGCTCACACTCGAAATCAAGCATTTTACAGCAGGTTGGAGCAGCCTGTATCTCAGCACAGGAATAAGGTAGGGAAGAATTCTAAGGATCATTTTGACTGCCTCCAGAAGTTAGATCAGATGGCAAATTGGATTTGGTGCTAGGTCTTTCCCTTTAGGTTTTACCCCAACAATGTTTTCATTAGTTTCGCTCACTCTCGAAATCAAGCATTTTACAGCAGGTTGGAGCAGCCTGTATCTCAGCACAGGAATAAGGTAGGGAAGAATTCAAATGCTCATTTTGACTGCCTCCAGAAGTTAGATCAGATGGCAAATTGGATTTGGTGCTAGGTCTTTCCCTTTAGGTTTTACCCCAACAATGTTTTCATTAGTTTCGCTCACTCTCGAAATCAAGCATTTTACAGCAGGTTGGAGCAGCCTGTATCTCAGCACAGGAATAAGGTAGGGAAGAATTCTAAGGATCATTTTGACTGCCTCCAGAAGTTAGATCAGATGGCAAATTGGATTTGGTGCTAGGTCTTTCCCTTTAGGCTTTACCCCAACAATGTTTTCATTAGTTTCGCTCACTCTCGAAATCAAGCATTTTACAGCAGGTTGGAGCAGCCTGTATCTCAGCACAGGAATAAGGTAGGGAAGAATTCTAAGGATCATTTTGACTGCCTCCAGAAGTTAGATCAGATGGCAAATTGGATTTGGTGCTAGGTCTTTCCCTTTAGGTTTTACCCCAACAATGTTTTCATTAGTTTCGCTCACTCTCGAAATCAAGCATTTTACAGCAGGTTGGAGCAGCCTGTATCTCAGCACAGGAATAAGGTAGGGAAGAATTCTAAGGATCATTTTGACTGCCTCCAGAAGTTAGATCAGATGGCAAATTGGATTTGGTGCTAGGTCTTTCCCTTTAGGTTTTACCCCAACAATGTTTTCATTAGTTTCGCTCACTCTCGAAATCAAGCATTTTACAGCAGGTTGGAGCAGCCTGTATCTCAGCACAGGAATAAGGTAGGGAAGAATTCTAAGGCTCATTTTGACTGCCTCCAGAAGTTAGATCAGATGGCAAATTGGATTTGGTGCTAGGTCTTTCCCTTTAGGTTTTACCCCAACAATGTTTTCATTAGTTTCGCTCACTCTCGAAATCAAGCATTTTACAGCAGGTTGGAGCAGCCTGTATCTCAGCACAGGAATAAGGTAGGGAAGAATTCTAAGGATCATTTTGACTGCCTCCAGAAGTTAGATCAGATGGCAAATTGGATTTGGTGCTAGGTCTTTCCCTTTAGGTTTTACCCCAACAATGTTTTCATTAGTTTCGCTCACTCTCGAAATCAAGCATTTTACAGCAGGTTGGAGCAGCCTGTATCTCAGCACAGGAATAAGGTAGGGAAGAATTCAAATGCTCATTTTGACTGCCTCCAGAAGTTAGATCAGATGGCAAATTGGATTTGGTGCTAGGTCTTTCCCTTTAGGTTTTACCCCAACAATATTTTCACTAGTGTCGCTCACTCTCGAAATCAAGCATTTTACAGCAGGTTGGAGCAGCCTGTATCTCAGCACAGGAATAAGGTAGGGAAGAATTCAAAGGCTCATTTTGACTGCCTCCAGAAGTTAGATCAGATGGCAAATTGGATTTGGTGCTAGGTCTTTCCCTTTAGGTTTTACCCCAACAATGTTTTCATTAGTTTCGCTCACTCTCGAAATCAAGCATTTTACAGCAGGTTGGAGCAGCCTGTATCTCAGCACAGGAATAAGGTAGGGAAGAATTCTAAGGATCATTTTGACTGCCTCCAGAAGTTAGATCAGATGGCAAATTGGATTTGGTGCTAGGTCTTTCCCTTTAGGTTTTACCCCAACAATGTTTTCATTAGTTTCGCTCACTCTCGAAATCAAGCATTTTACAGCAGGTTGGAGCAGCCTGTATCTCAGCACAGGAATAAGGTAGGGAAGAATTCAAATGCTCATTTTGACTGCCTCCAGAAGTTAGATCAGATGGCAAATTGGATTTGGTGCTAGGTCTTTCCCTTTAGGTTTTACCCCAACAATGTTTTCATTAGTTTCGCTCACTCTCGAAATCAAGCATTTTACAGCAGGTTGGAGCAGCCTGTATCTCAGCACAGGAATAAGGTAGGGAAGAATTCTAAGGATCATTTTGACTGCCTCCAGAAGTTAGATCAGATGGCAAATTGGATTTGGTGCTAGGTCTTTCCCTTTAGGCTTTACCCCAACAATGTTTTCATTAGTTTCGCTCACTCTCGAAATCAAGCATTTTACAGCAGGTTGGAGCAGCCTGTATCTCAGCACAGGAATAAGGTAGGGAAGAATTCTAAGGCTCATTTTGACTGCCTCCAGAAGTTAGATCAGATGGCAAATTGGATTTGGTGCTAGGTCTTTCCCTTTAGGTTTTACCCCAACAATGTTTTCATTAGTTTCGCTCACTCTCGAAATCAAGCATTTTACAGCAGGTTGGAGCAGCCTGTATCTCAGCACAGGAATAAGGTAGGGAAGAATTCTAAGGCTCATTTTGACTGCCTCCAGAAGTTAGATCAGATGGCAAATTGGATTTGGTGCTAGGTCTTTCCCTTTAGGTTTTACCCCAACAATGTTTTCATTAGTTTCGCTCACTCTCGAAATCAAGCATTTTACAGCAGGTTGGAGCAGCCTGTATCTCAGCACAGGAATAAGGTAGGGAAGAATTCTAAGGATCATTTTGACTGCCTCCAGAAGTTAGATCAGATGGCAAATTGGATTTGGTGCTAGGTCTTTCCCTTTAGGTTTTACCCCAACAATGTTTTCATTAGTTTCGCTCACTCTCGAAATCAAGCATTTTACAGCAGGTTGGAGCAGCCTGTATCTCAGCACAGGAATAAGGTAGGGAAGAATTCTAAGGATCATTTTGACTGCCTCCAGAAGTTAGATCAGATGGCAAATTGGATTTGGTGCTAGGTCTTTCCCTTTAGGTTTTACCCCAACAATGTTTTCATTAGTTTCGCTCACTCTCGAAATCAAGCATTTTACAGCAGGTTGGAGCAGCCTGTATCTCAGCACAGGAATAAGGTAGGGAAGAATTCAAATGCTCATTTTGACTGCCTCCAGAAGTTAGATCAGATGGCAAATTGGATTTGGTGCTAGGTCTTTCCCTTTAGGTTTTACCCCAACAATGTTTTCATTAGTTTCGCTCACTCTCGAAATCAAGCATTTTACAGCAGGTTGGAGCAGCCTGTATCTCAGCACAGGAATAAGGTAGGGAAGAATTCAAATGCTCATTTTGACTGCCTCCAGAAGTTAGATCAGATGGCAAATTGGATTTGGTGCTAGGTCTTTCCCTTTAGGTTTTACCCCAACAATGTTTTCATTAGTTTCGCTCACACTCGAAATCAAGCATTTTACAGCAGGTTGGAGCAGCCTGTATCTCAGCACAGGAATAAGGTAGGGAAGAATTCTAAGGATCATTTTGACTGCCTCCAGAAGTTAGATCAGATGGCAAATTGGATTTGGTGCTAGGTCTTTCCCTTTAGGTTTTACCCCAACAATGTTTTCATTAGTTTCGCTCACTCTCGAAATCAAGCATTTTACAGCAGGTTGGAGCAGCCTGTATCTCAGCACAGGAATAAGGTAGGGAAGAATTCAAATGCTCATTTTGACTGCCTCCAGAAGTTAGATCAGATGGCAAATTGGATTTGGTGCTAGGTCTTTCCCTTTAGGTTTTACCCCAACAATGTTTTCATTAGTTTCGCTCACTCTCGAAATCAAGCATTTTACAGCAGGTTGGAGCAGCCTGTATCTCAGCACAGGAATAAGGTAGGGAAGAATTCTAAGGATCATTTTGACTGCCTCCAGAAGTTAGATCAGATGGCAAATTGGATTTGGTGCTAGGTCTTTCCCTTTAGGTTTTACCCCAACAATGTTTTCATTAGTTTCGCTCACTCTCGAAATCAAGCATTTTACAGCAGGTTGGAGCAGCCTGTATCTCAGCACAGGAATAAGGTAGGGAAGAATTCTAAGGCTCATTTTGACTGCCTCCAGAAGTTAGATCAGATGGCAAATTGGATTTGGTGCTAGGTCTTTCCCTTTAGGTTTTACCCCAACAATGTTTTCATTAGTTTCGCTCACTCTCGAAATCAAGCATTTTACAGCAGGTTGGAGCAGCCTGTATCTCAGCACAGGAATAAGGTAGGGAAGAATTCAAATGCTCATTTTGACTGCCTCCAGAAGTTAGATCAGATGGCAAATTGGATTTGGTGCTAGGTCTTTCCCTTTAGGTTTTACCCCAACAATGTTTTCATTAGTTTCGCTCACACTCGAAATCAAGCATTTTACAGCAGGTTGGAGCAGCCTGTATCTCAGCACAGGAATAAGGTAGGGAAGAATTCTAAGGATCATTTTGACTGCCTCCAGAAGTTAGATCAGATGGCAAATTGGATTTGGTGCTAGGTCTTTCCCTTTAGGTTTTACCCCAACAATGTTTTCATTAGTTTCGCTCACTCTCGAAATCAAGCATTTTACAGCAGGTTGGAGCAGCCTGTATCTCAGCACAGGAATAAGGTAGGGAAGAATTCAAATGCTCATTTTGACTGCCTCCAGAAGTTAGATCAGATGGCAAATTGGATTTGGTGCTAGGTCTTTCCCTTTAGGTTTTACCCCAACAATGTTTTCATTAGTTTCGCTCCCTCTCGAAATCAAGCATTTTACAGCAGGTTGGAGCAGCCTGTATCTCAGCACAGGAATAAGGTAGGGAAGAATTCTAAGGCTCATTTTGACTGCCTCCAGAAGTTAGATCAGATGGCAAATTGGATTTGGTGCTAGGTCTTTCCCTTTAGGTTTTACCCCAACAATGTTTTCATTAGTTTCGCTCACTCTCGAAATCAAGCATTTTACAGCAGGTTGGAGCAGCCTGTATCTCAGCACAGGAATAAGGTAGGGAAGAATTCTAAGGCTCATTTTGACTGCCTCCAGAAGTTAGATCAGATGGCAAATTGGATTTGGTGCTAGGTCTTTCCCTTTAGGTTTTACCCCAACAATGTTTTCATTAGTTTCGTTCACTCTCGAAATCAAGCATTTTACAGCAGGTTGGAGCAGCCTGTATCTCAGCACAGGAATAAGGTAGGGAAGAATTCTAAGGCTCATTTTGACTGCCTCCAGAAGTTAGATCAGATGGCAAATTGGATTTGGTGCTAGGTCTTTCCCTTTAGGTTTTACCCCACCAATGTTTTCATTAGTTTCGCTCACTCTCGAAATCAAGCATTTTACAGCAGGTTGGAGCAGCCTGTATCTCAGCACAGGAATAAGGTAGGGAAGAATTCTAAGGCTCATTTTGACTGCCTCCAGAAGTTAGATCAGATGGCAAATTGGATTTGGTGCTAGGTCTTTCCCTTTAGGTTTTACCCCAACAATGTTTTCATTAGTTTCGCTCACTCTCGAAATCAAGCATTTTACAGCAGGTTGGAGCAGCCTGTATCTCAGCACAGGAATAAGGTAGGGAAGAATTCTAAGGATCATTTTGACTGCCTCCAGAAGTTAGATCAGATGGCAAATTGGATTTGGTGCTAGGTCTTTCCCTTTAGGTTTTACCCCAACAATGTTTTCATTAGTTTCGCTCACTCTCGAAATCAAGCATTTTACAGCAGGTTGGAGCAGCCTGTATCTCAGCACAGGAATAAGGTAGGGAAGAATTCTAAGGATCATTTTGACTGCCTCCAGAAGTTAGATCAGATGGCAAATTGGATTTGGTGCTAGGTCTTTCCCTTTAGGTTTTACCCCAACAATGTTTTCATTAGTTTCGCTCACTCTCGAAATCAAGCATTTTACAGCAGGTTGGAGCAGCCTGTATCTCAGCACAGGAATAAGGTAGGGAAGAATTCTAAGGCTCATTTTGACTGCCTCCAGAAGTTAGATCAGATGGCAAATTGGATTTGGTGCTAGGTCTTTCCCTTTAGGTTTTACCCCAACAATGTTTTCATTAGTTTCGCTCACTCTCGAAATCAAGCATTTTACAGCAGGTTGGAGCAGCCTGTATCTCAGCACAGGAATAAGGTAGGGAAGAATTCTAAGGCTCATTTTGACTGCCTCCAGAAGTTAGATCAGATGGCAAATTGGATTTGGTGCTAGGTCTTTCCCTTTAGGTTTTACCCCAACAATGTTTTCATTAGTTTCGCTCACTCTCGAAATCAAGCATTTTACAGCAGGTTGGAGCAGCCTGTATCTCAGCACAGGAATAAGGTAGGGAAGAATTCTAAGGCTCATTTTGACTGCCTCCAGAAGTTAGATCAGATGGCAAATTGGATTTGGTGCTAGGTCTTTCCCTTTAGGTTTTACCCCAACAATGTTTTCATTAGTTTCGCTCACTCTCGAAATCAAGCATTTTACAGCAGGTTGGAGCAGGCTGTATCTCAGCACAGGAATAAGGTAGGGAAGAATTCTAAGGATCATTTTGACTGCCTCCAGAAGTTAGATCAGATGGCAAATTGGATTTGGTGCTAGGTCTTTCCCTTTAGGTTTTACCCCAACAATGTTTTCATTAGTTTCGCTCACTCTCGAAATCAAGCATTTTACAGCAGGTTGGAGCAGCCTGTATCTCAGCACAGGAATAAGGTAGGGAAGAATTCTAAGGATCATTTTGACTGCCTCCAGAAGTTAGATCAGATGGCAAATTGGATTTGGTGCTAGGTCTTTCCCTTTAGGTTTTACCCCAACAATGTTTTCATTAGTTTCGCTCACTCTCGAAATCAAGCATTTTACAGCAGGTTGGAGCAGCCTGTATCTCAGCACAGGAATAAGGTAGGGAAGAATTCTAAGGCTCATTTTGACTGCCTCCAGAAGTTAGATCAGATGGCAAATTGGATTTGGTGCTAGGTCTTTCCCTTTAGGTTTTACCCCAACAATGTTTTCATTAGTTTCGCTCACTCTCGAAATCAAGCATTTTACAGCAGGTTGGAGCAGCCTGTATCTCAGCACAGGAATAAGGTAGGGAAGAATTCTAAGGCTCATTTTGACTGCCTCCAGAAGTTAGATCAGATGGCAAATTGGATTTGGTGCTAGGTCTTTCCCTTTAGGTTTTACCCCAACAATGTTTTCATTAGTTTCGCTCACTCTCGAAATCAAGCATTTTACAGCAGGTTGGAGCAGCCTGTATCTCAGCACAGGAATAAGGTAGGGAAGAATTCTAAGGATCATTTTGACTGCCTCCAGAAGTTAGATCAGATGGCAAATTGGATTTGGTGCTAGGTCTTTCCCTTTAGGTTTTACCCCAACAATGTTTTCATTAGTTTCGCTCACTCTCGAAATCAAGCATTTTACAGCAGGTTGGAGCAGCCTGTATCTCAGCACAGGAATAAGGTAGGGAAGAATTCTAAGGCTCATTTTGACTGCCTCCAGAAGTTAGATCAGATGGCAAATTGGATTTGGTGCTAGGTCTTTCCCTTTAGGTTTTACCCCAACAATGTTTTCATTAGTTTCGCTCACTCTCGAAATCAAGCATTTTACAGCAGGTTGGAGCAGCCTGTATCTCAGCACAGGAATAAGGTAGGGAAGAATTCTAAGGCTCATTTTGACTGCCTCCAGAAGTTAGATCAGATGGCAAATTGGATTTGGTGCTAGGTCTTTCCCTTTAGGTTTTACCCCAACAATGTTTTCATTAGTTTCGCTCACTCTCGAAATCAAGCATTTTACAGCAGGTTGGAGCAGCCTGTATCTCAGCACAGGAATAAGGTAGGGAAGAATTCTAAGGATCATTTTGACTGCCTCCAGAAGTTAGATCAGATGGCAAATTGGATTTGGTGCTAGGTCTTTCCCTTTAGGTTTTACCCCAACAATGTTTTCATTAGTTTCGCTCACTCTCGAAATCAAGCATTTTACAGCAGGCTGGAGCAGCCTGTATCTCAGCACAGGAATAAGGTAGGGAAGAATTCTAAGGATCATTTTGACTGCCTCCAGAAGTTAGATCAGATGGCAAATTGGATTTGGTGCTAGGTCTTTCCCTTTAGGTTTTACCCCACCAATGTTTTCATTAGTTTCGCTCACTCTCGAAATCAAGCATTTTACAGCAGGTTGGAGCAGCCTGTATCTCAGCACAGGAATAAGGTAGGGAAGAATTCTAAGGATCATTTTGACTGCCTCCAGAAGTTAGATCAGATGGCAAATTGGATTTGGTGCTAGGTCTTTCCCTTTAGGTTTTACCCCAACAATGTTTTCATTAGTTTCGCTCACTCTCGAAATCAAGCATTTTACAGCAGGTTGGAGCAGCCTGTATCTCAGCACAGGAATAAGGTAGGGAAGAATTCTAAGGCTCATTTTGACTGCCTCCAGAAGTTAGATCAGATGGCAAATTGGATTTGGTGCTAGGTCTTTCCCTTTAGGTTTTACCCCACCAATGTTTTCATTAGTTTCGCTCACTCTCGAAA
>NW_027143986.1:0-43815 GCF_026170545.1 Melanerpes formicivorus
TGGATTTGGTGCTAGGTCTTTCCCTTTAGGTTTTACCCCCAACAATGTTTTCATTAGTTTCGCTCACTCTTGAAATCAAGCATTTTACAGCAGGTTGGAGCAGCCTGTATCTCAGCACAGGAATAAGGTAGGGAAGAATTCTAAGGATCATTTTGACTGCCTCCAGAAGTTAGATCAGATGGCAAATTGGATTTGGTGCTAGGTCTTTCCCTTTAGGTTTTACCCCAAACAATGTTTTCATTAGTTTCGCTCACTCTCGAAATCAAGCATTTTACAGCAGGTTGGAGCAGCCTGTATCTCAGCACAGGAATAAGGTAGGGAAGAATTCTAAGGATCATTTTGACTGCCTCCAGAAGTTAGATCAGATGGCAAATTGGATTTGGTGCTAGGTCTTTCCCTTTAGGGTTTTACCCCAACAATGTTTTCATTAGTTTCGCTCACTCTCGAAATCAAGCATTTTACAGCAGGTTGGAGCAGCCTGTATCTCAGCACAGGAATAAGGTAGGGAAGAATTCTAAGGATCATTTTGACTGCCTCCAGAAGTTAGATCAGATGGCAAATTGGATTTGGTGCTAGGTCTTTCCCTTTAGGTTTTACCCCAACAATGTTTTTCATTAGTTTCGCTCACTCTCGAAATCAAGCATTTTACAGCAGGTTGGAGCAGCCTGTATCTCAGCACAGGAATAAGGTAGGGAAGAATTCTAAGGATCATTTTGACTGCCCTCCAGAAGTTAGATCAGATGGCAAATTGGATTTGGTGCTAGGTCTTTCCCTTTAGGTTTTACCCCAACAATGTTTTCATTAGTTTCGCTCACTCTCGAAATCAAGCATTTTACAGCAGGTTGGAGCAGCCTGTATCTCAGCACAGGAATAAGGTAGGGAAGAATTCTAAGGATCATTTTGACTGCCTCCAGAAGTTAGATCAGATGGCAAATTGGATTTGGTGCTAGGTCTTTCCCTTTAGGTTGTTACCCCAACAATGTTTTCATTAGTTTCGCTCACTCTCGAAATCAAGCATTTTACAGCAGGTTGAGCAGCCTGTATCTCAGCACAGGAATAAGGTAGGGAAGAATTCTAAGGATCATTTTGACTGCCTCCAGAAGTTAGATCAGAGGGCAAATTGGATTTGGTGCTAGGTCTTTCCCTTTAGGTTTTACCCCAACAATGTTTTCATTAGTTTCGCTCACTCTCGAAATCAAGCATTTTACAGCAGGTTGGAGCAGGCCTGTATCTCAGCACAGGAATAAGGTAGGGAAGAATTCTAAGGATCATTTTGACTGCCTCCAGAAGTTAGATCAGATGGCAAATTGGATTTGGTGCTAGGTCTTTCCCTTTAGGTTTTACCCCAACAATGTTTTCATTAGTTTCGCTCACTCTCGAAATCAAGCATTTTACAGCAGGTTGGAGCAGCCTGTATCTCAGCACAGGAATAAGGTAGGGAAGAATTCTAAGGATCATTTTGACTGCCTCCAGAAGTTAGATCAGATGGCAAATTGGATTTGGTGCTAGGTCTTTCCCTTTAGGTTTTACCCCAACAATGTTTTCATTAGTTTCGCTCACTCTCGAAATCAAGCATTTTACAGCAGGTTGGAGCAGCCTGTATCTCAGCACAGGAATAAGGGTAGGGAAGAATTCTAAGGATCATTTTTGACTGCCTCCAGAAGTTAGATCAGATGGCAAATTGGATTTGGTGCTAGATCTTTCCCTTTAGGTTTTACCCCAACAATGTTTTCATTAGTTTCGCTCACTCTCGAAATCAAGCATTTTACAGCAGGTTGGAGCAGCCTGTATCTCAGCACAGGAATAAGGTAGGGAAGAATTCTAAGGATCATTTTGACTGCCTCCAGAAAGTTAGATCAGATGGCAAATTGGATTTGGTGCTAGGTCTTTCCCTTTAGGTTTTACCCCAACAATGTTTTCATTAGTTTTCGCTCACTCTCGAAATCAAGCATTTTACAGCAGGTTGGAGCAGCCTGTATCTCAGCACAGGAATAAGGTAGGGAAGAATTCTAAGGATCATTTTGACTGCCTCCAGAAGTTAGATCAGATGGCAAATTGGATTTGGTGCTAGGTCTTTCCCTTTAGGTTTTACCCCAACAATGTTTTCATTAGTTTCGCTCACTCTTGAAATCAAGCATTTTACAGCAGGTTGGAGCAGCCTGTATCTCAGCACAGGAATAAGGTAGGGAAGAATTCTAAGGATCATTTTGACTGCCTCCAGAAGTTAGATCAGATGGCAAATTGGATTTGGTGCTAGGTCTTTCCCTTTAGGTTTTACCCCAACAATGTTTTTCATTAGTTTTGCTCACTCTCGAAATCAAGCATTTTACAGCAGGTTGGAGCAGCCTGTATCTCAGCACAGGAATAAGGTAGGGAAGAATTCTAAGGATCATTTTGACTGCCTCCAGAAGTTAGATCAGATGGCAAATTGGATTTGGTGCTAGGTCTTTCCCTTTAGGTTTCACCCCAACAATGTTTTCATTAGTTTCGCTCACTCTCGAAATCAAGCATTTTACAGCAGGTTGGAGCAGCCTGTATCTCAGCACAGGAATAAGGTAGGGAAGAATTCTAAGGATCATTTTGACTGCCTCCAGAAGTTAGATCAGATGGCAAATTGGATTTGGTGCTAGGTCTTTCCCTTTAGGTTTTACCCCAACAATGTTTTCATTAGTTTCGCTCACTCTCGAAATCAAGCATTTTACAGCAGGTTGGAGCAGCCTGTATCTCAGCACAGGAATAAGGTAGGGAAGAATTCTAAGGATCATTTTGACTGCCTCCAGAAGTTAGATCAGATGGCAAATTGGATTTGGTGCTAGGTCTTTCCCTTTAGGTTTTACCCCAACAATGTTTTCATTAGTTTCGCTCACTCTCGAAATCAAGCATTTTACAGCAGGTTGGAGCAGCCTGTATCTCAGCACAGGAATAAGGTAGGGAAGAATTCTAAGGATCATTTTGACTGCCTCCAGAAGTTAGATCAGATGGCAAATTGGATTTGGTGCTAGGTCTTTCCCTTTAGGTTTTACCCCAACAATGTTTTCATTAGTTTCGCTCACTCTCGAAATCAAGCATTTTACAGCAGGTTGGAGCAGCCTGTATCTCAGCACAGGAATAAGGTAGGGAAGAATTCTAAGGATCATTTTGACTGCCTCCAGAAGTTAGATCAGATGGCAAATTGGATTTGGTGCTAGGTCTTTCCCTTTAGGTTTTACCCCAACAATGTTTTCATTAGTTTCGCTCACTCTCGAAATCAAGCATTTTACAGCTGGTTGGAGCAGCCTGTATCTCAGCACAGGAATAAGGTAGGGAAGAATTCTAAGGATCATTTTGACTGCCTCCAGAAGTTAGATCAGATGGCAAATTGGATTTGGTGCTAGGTCTTTCCCTTTAGGTTTTACCCCAACAATGTTTTCATTAGTTTCGCTCACTCTCGAAATCAAGCATTTTACAGCAGGTTGGAGCAGCCTGTATCTCAGCACAGGAATAAGGTAGGGAAGAATTCTAAGGATCATTTTGACTGCCTCCAGAAGTTAGATCAGATGGCAAATTGGATTTGGTGCTAGGTCTTTCCCTTTAGGTTTTACCCCAACAATGTTTTCATTAGTTTCGCTCACTCTCGAAATCAAGCATTTTACAGCAGGTTGGAGCAGCCTGTATCTCAGCACAGGAATAAGGTAGGGAAGAATTCTAAGGATCATTTTGACTGCCTCCAGAAGTTAGATCAGATGGCAAATTGGATTTGGTGCTAGGTCTTTCCCTTTAGGTTTTACCCCAACAATGTTTTCATTAGTTTCGCTCACTCTCGAAATCAAGCATTTTACAGCAGGTTGGAGCAGCCTGTATCTCAGCACAGGAATAAGGTAGGGAAGAATTCAAATACTCATTTTGACTGCCTCCAGAAGTTAGATCAGATGGCAAATTGGATTTGGTGCTAGGTCTTTCCCTTTAGGTTTTACCCCAACAATGTTTTCATTAGTTTCGCTCACTCTCGAAATCAAGCATTTTTACAGCAGGTTGGAGCAGCCTGTATCTCAGCACAGGAATAAGGTAGGGAAGAATTCAAATACTCATTTTGACTGCCTCCAGAAGTTAGATCAGATGGCAAATTGGATTTGGTGCTAGGTCTTTCCCTTTAGGTTTTACCCCAACAATGTTTTCATTAGTTTCGCTCACTCTCGAAATCAAGCATTTTACAGCAGGTTGGAGCAGCCTGTATCTCAGCACAGGAATAAGGTAGGGAAGAATTCTAAGGATCATTTTGACTGCCTCCAGAAGTTAGATCAGATGGCAAATTGGATTTGGTGCTAGGTCTTTCCCTTTAGGTTTTACCCCAACAATGTTTTCATTAGTTTCGCTCACTCTCGAAATCAAGCATTTTACAGCAGGTTGGAGCAGCCTGTATCTCAGCACAGGAATAAGGTAGGGAAGAATTCAAATACTCATTTTGACTGCCTCCAGAAGTTAGATCAGATGGCAAATTGGATTTGGTGCTAGGTCTTTCCCTTTAGGTTTTACCCCAACAATGTTTTCATTAGTTTCGCTCACTCTCGAAATCAAGCATTTTTACAGCAGGTTGGAGCAGCCTGTATCTCAGCACAGGAATAAGGTAGGGAAGAATTGTAAGGATCATTTTGACTGCCTCCAGAAGTTAGATCAGATGGCAAATTGGATTTGGTGCTAGGTCTTTCCCTTTAGGTTTTACCCCAACAATGTTTTCATTAGTTTCGCTCACTCTCGAAATCAAGCATTTTACAGCAGGTTGGAGCAGCCTGTATCTCAGCACAGGAATAAGGTAGGGAAGAATTGTAAGGATCATTTTGACTGCCTCCAGAAGTTAGATCAGATGGCAAATTGGATTTGGTGCTAGGTCTTTCCCTTTAGGTTTTACCCCAACAATGTTTTCATTAGTTTCGCTCACTCTCGAAATCAAGCATTTTACAGCAGGTTGGAGCAGCCTGTATCTCAGCACAGGAATAAGGTAGGGAAGAATTCTAAGGATCATTTTGACTGCCTCCAGAAGTTAGATCAGATGGCAAATTGGATTTGGTGCTAGGTCTTTCCCTTTAGGTTTTACCCCAACAAATGTTTTCATTAGTTTCGCTCACTCTCGAAATCAAGCATTTTACAGCAGGTTGGAGCAGCCTGTATCTCAGCACAGGAATAAGGTAGGGAAGAATTCTAAGGATCATTTTGACTGCCTCCAGAAGTTAGATCAGATGGCAAATTGGATTTGGTGCTAGGTCTTTCCCTTTAGGTTTTACCCCCAACAATGTTTTCATTAGTTTCGCTCACTCTCGAAATCAAGCATTTTACAGCAGGTTGGAGCAGCCTGTATCTCAGCACAGGAATAAGGTAGGGAAGAATTCTAAGGATCATTTTGACTGCCTCCAGAAGTTAGATCAGATGGCAAATTGGATTTGGTGCTAGGTCTTTCCTTTAGGTTTTACCCCAACAATGTTTTCATTAGTTTCGCTCACTCTCGAAATCAAGCATTTTACAGCAGGTTGGAGCAGCCTGTATCTCAGCACAGGAATAAGGTAGGGAAGAATTCTAAGGATCATTTTGACTGCCTCCAGAAGTTAGATCAGATGGCAAATTGGATTTGGTGCTAGGTCTTTCCCTTTAGGTTTTACCCCAACAATGTTTTCATTAGTTTCGCTCACTCTCGAAATCAAGCATTTTACAGCAGGTTGGAGCAGCCTGTATCTCAGCACAGGAATAAGGTAGGGAAGAATTCAAATACTCATTTTGACTGCCTCCAGAAGTTAGATCAGATGGCAAATTGGATTTGGTGCTAGGTCTTTCCCTTTAGGTTTTACCCCAACAATGTTTTCATTAGTTTCGCTCACTCTCGAAATCAAGCATTTTACAGCAGGTTGGAGCAGCCTGTATCTCAGCACAGGAATAAGGTAGGGAAGAATTCTAAGGATCATTTTGACTGCCTCCAGAAGTTAGATCAGATGGCAAATTGGATTTGGTGCTAGGTCTTTCCCTTTAGGTTTTACCCCAACAATGTTTTCATTAGTTTCGCTCACTCTCGAAATCAAGCATTTTACAGCAGGTTGGAGCAGCCTGTATCTCAGCACAGGAATAAGGTAGGGAAGAATTCTAAGGATCATTTTGACTGCTCCAGAAGTTAGATCAGATGGCAAATTGGATTTGGTGCTAGGTCTTTCCCTTTAGGTTTTACCCCAACAATGTTTTCATTAGTTTCGCTCACTCTCGAAATCAAGCATTTTACAGCAGGTTGGAGCAGCCTGTATCTCAGCACAGGAATAAGGTAGGGAAGAATTCAAATACTCATTTTGACTGCCTCCAGAAGTTAGATCAGATGGCAAATTGGATTTGGTGCTAGGTCTTTCCCTTTAGGTTTTACCCCAACAATGTTTTCATTAGTTTCGCTCACTCTCGAAATCAAGCATTTTACAGCAGTTGGAGCAGCCTGTATCTCAGCACAGGAATAAGGTAGGGAAGAATTCTAAGGATCATTTTGACTGCCTCCAGAAGTTAGATCAGATGGCAAATTGGATTTGGTGCTAGGTCTTTCCCTTTAGGTTTTACCCCAACAATGTTTTCATTAGTTTCGCTCACTCTCGAAATCAAGCATTTTACAGCAGGTTGGAGCAGCCTGTATCTCAGCACAGGAATAAGGTAGGGAAGAATTCTAAGGATCATTTTGACTGCCTCCAGAAGTTAGATCAGATGGCAAATTGGATTTGGTGCTAGGTCTTTCCCTTTAGGTTTTACCCCAACAATGTTTTCATTAGTTTCGCTCACTCTCGAAATCAAGCATTTTACAGCAGGTTGGAGCAGCCTGTATCTCAGCACAGGAATAAGGTAGGGAAGAATTCAAAGGATCATTTTGACTGCCTCCAGAAGTTAGATCAGATGGCAAATTGGATTGGTGCTAGGTCTTTCCCTTTAGGTTTTACCCCAACAATGTTTTCATTAGTTTCGCTCACTCTCAAAATCAAGCATTTTACAGCAGGTTGGAGCAGCCTGTATCTCAGCACAGGAATAAGGTAGGGAAGAATTCTAAGGATCATTTTGACTGCCTCCAGAAGTTAGATCAGATGGCAAATTGGATTTGGTGCTAGGTCTTTCCCTTTAGGTTTTACCCCAACAATGTTTTCATTAGTTTCGCTCACTCTCGAAATCAAGCATTTTACAGCAGGTTGGAGCAGCCTGTATCTCAGCACAGGAATAAGGTAGGGAAGAATTCAAATACTCATTTTGACTGCCTCCAGAAGTTAGATCAGATGGCAAATTGGATTTGGTGCTAGGTCTTTCCCTTTAGGTTTTACCCCAACAATGTTTTCATTAGTTTCGCTCACTCTCGAAATCAAGCATTTTACAGCAGGTTGGAGCAGCCTGTATCTCAGCACAGGAATAAGGTAGGGAAGAATTCTAAGGACTCATTTTGACTGCCTCCAGAAGTTAGATCAGATGGCAAATTGGATTTGGTGCTAGGTCTTTCCCTTTAGGTTTTACCCCAACAATGTTTTCATTAGTTTCGCTCACTCTCGAAATCAAGCATTTTACAGCAGGTTGGAGCAGCCTGTATCTCAGCACAGGAATAAGGTAGGGAAGAATTCAAATACTCATTTTGACTGCCTCCAGAAGTTAGATCAGATGGCAAATTGGATTTGGTGCTAGGTCTTTCCCTTTAGGTTTTACCCCAACAATGTTTTCATTAGTTTCGCTCACTCTCGAAATCAAGCATTTTACAGCAGGTTGGAGCAGCCTGTATCTCAGCACAGGAATAAGGTAGGGAAGAATTCTAAGGATCATTTTGACTGCCTCCAGAAGTTAGATCAGATGGCAAATTGGATTTGGTGCTAGGTCTTTCCCTTTAGGTTTTACCCCAACAATGTTTTCATTAGTTTCGCTCACTCTCGAAATCAAGCATTTTACAGCAGGTTGGAGCAGCCTGTATCTCAGCACAGGAATAAGGTAGGGAAGAATTCAAAGGACTCATTTTGACTGCCTCCAGAAGTTAGATCAGATGGCAAATTGGATTTGGTGCTAGGTCTTTCCCTTTAGGTTTTACCCCAACAATGTTTTCATTAGTTTCGCTCACTCTCGAAATCAAGCATTTTACAGCAGGTTGGAGCAGCCTGTATCTCAGCACAGGAATAAGGTAGGGAAGAATTCTAAGGATCATTTTGACTGCCTCCAGAAGTTAGATCAGATGGCAAATTGGATTTGGTGCTAGGTCTTTCCCTTTAGGTTTTACCCCAACAATGTTTTCATTAGTTTCGCTCACTCTCGAAATCAAGCATTTTACAGCAGGTTGGAGCAGCCTGTATCTCAGCACAGGAATAAGGTAGGGAAGAATTCTAAGGATCATTTTGACTGCCTCCAGAAGTTAGATCAGATGGCAAATTGGATTTGGTGCTAGGTCTTTCCCTTTAGGTTTTACCCCAACAATGTTTTCATTAGTTTCGCTCACTCTCGAAATCAAGCATTTTACAGCAGGTTGGAGCAGCCTGTATCTCAGCACAGGAATAAGGTAGGGAAGAATTCAAATGACTCATTTTGACTGCCTCCAGAAGTTAGATCAGATGGCAAATTGGATTTGGTGCTAGGTCTTTCCCTTTAGGTTTTACCCCAACAATGTTTTCATTAGTTTCGCTCACTCTCGAAATCAAGCATTTTACAGCAGGTTGGAGCAGCCTGTATCTCAGCACAGGAATAAGGTAGGGAAGAATTCTAAGGATCATTTTGACTGCCTCCAGAAGTTAGATCAGATGGCAAATTGGATTTGGTGCTAGGTCTTTCCCTTTAGGTTTTACCCCAACAATGTTTTCATTAGTTTCGCTCACTCTCGAAATCAAGCATTTTACAGCAGGTTGGAGCAGCCTGTATCTCAGCACAGGAATAAGGTAGGGAAGAATTCTAAGGATCATTTTGACTGCCTCCAGAAGTTAGATCAGATGGCAAATTGGATTTGGTGCTAGGTCTTTCCCTTTAGGTTTTACCCCAACAATGTTTTCATTAGTTTCGCTCACTCTCGAAATCAAGCATTTTACAGCAGGTTGGAGCAGCCTGTATCTCAGCACAGGAATAAGGTAGGGAAGAATTCAAAGGATCATTTTGACTGCCTCCAGAAGTTAGATCAGATGGCAAATTGGATTTGGTGCTAGGTCTTTCCCTTTAGGTTTTACCCCAACAATGTTTTCATTAGTTTCGCTCACTCTCAAAATCAAGCATTTTACAGCAGGTTGGAGCAGCCTGTATCTCAGCACAGGAATAAGGTAGGGAAGAATTCTAAGGATCATTTTGACTGCCTCCAGAAGTTAGATCAGATGGCAAATTGGATTTGGTGCTAGGTCTTTCCCTTTAGGTTTTACCCCAACAATGTTTTCATTAGTTTCGCTCACTCTCGAAATCAAGCATTTTACAGCAGGTTGGAGCAGCCTGTATCTCAGCACAGGAATAAGGTAGGGAAGAATTCAAATACTCATTTTGACTGCCTCCAGAAGTTAGATCAGATGGCAAATTGGATTTGGTGCTAGGTCTTTCCCTTTAGGTTTTACCCCAACAATGTTTTCATTAGTTTCGCTCACTCTCGAAATCAAGCATTTTACAGCAGGTTGGAGCAGCCTGTATCTCAGCACAGGAATAAGGTAGGGAAGAATTCTAAGGATCATTTTGACTGCCTCCAGAAGTTAGATCAGATGGCAAATTGGATTTGGTGCTAGGTCTTTCCCTTTAGGTTTTACCCCCAACAATGTTTTCATTAGTTTCGCTCACTCTCGAAATCAAGCATTTTACAGCAGGTTGGAGCAGCCTGTATCTCAGCACAGGAATAAGGTAGGGAAGAATTCTAAGGATCATTTTGACTGCCTCCAGAAGTTAGATCAGATGGCAAATTGGATTTGGTGCTAGGTCTTTCCCTTTAGGTTTTACCCCAACAATGTTTTCATTAGTTTCGCTCACTCTCGAAATCAAGCATTTTACAGCAGGTTGGAGCAGCCTGTATCTCAGCACAGGAATAAGGTAGGGAAGAATTCAAATACTCATTTTGACTGCCTCCAGAAGTTAGATCAGATGGCAAATTGGATTTGGTGCTAGGTCTTTCCCTTTAGGTTTTACCCCAACAATGTTTTCATTAGTTTCGCTCACTCTCGAAATCAAGCATTTTACAGCAGGTTGGAGCAGCCTGTATCTCAGCACAGGAACAAGGGTAGGGAAGAATTCTAAAGGATCATTTTGACTGCCTCCAGAAGTTAGATCAGATGGCAAATTGGATTTGGTGCTAGGTCTTTCCCTTTAGGTTTTACCCCAACAATGTTTTCATTAGTTTCGCTCACCTCTCGAAATCAAGCATTTTACAGCAGGTTGGAGCAGCCTGTATCTCAGCACAGGAATAAGGTAGGGAAGAATTCTAAGGATCATTTTGACTGCCTCCAGAAGTTAGATCAGATGGCAAATGGGATTTGGTGCTAGGTCTTTCCCTTTAGGTTTTACCCCAACAATGTTTTCATTAGTTTCGCTCACTCTCGAAATCAAGCATTTTACAGCAGGTTGGAGCAGCCTGTATCTCAGCACAGGAATAAGGTAGGGAAGAATTCTAAGGATCATTTTGACTGCCTCCAGAAGTTAGATCAGATGGCAAATTGGATTTGGTGCTAGGTCTTTCCCTTTAGGTTTTACCCCAACAATGTTTTCATTAGTTTCGCTCACTCTCGAAATCAAGCATTTTACAGCAGGTTGGAGCAGCCTGTATCTCAGCACAGGAATAAGGTAGGGAAGAATTCTAAGGATCATTTTGACTGCCTCCAGAAGTTAGATCAGATGGCAAATTGGATTTGGTGCTAGGTCTTTCCCTTTAGGTTTTACCCCAACAATGTTTTCATTAGTTTCGCTCACTCTCGAAATCAAGCATTTTACAGCAGGTTGGAGCAGCCTGTATCTCAGCACAGGAATAAGGTAGGGAAGAATTCAAATACTCATTTTGACTGCCTCCAGAAGTTAGATCAGATGGCAAATTGGATTTGGTGCTAGATCTTTCCCTTTAGGTTTTACCCCAACAATGTTTTCATTAGTTTCGCTCACTCTCGAAATCAAGCATTTTACAGCAGGTTGGAGCAGCCTGTATCTCAGCACAGGAATAAGGTAGGGAAGAATTCTAAGGATCATTTTGACTGCCTCCAGAAGTTAGATCAGATGGCAAATTGGATTTGGTGCTAGGTCTTTCCCTTTAGGTTTTACCCCAACAATGTTTTCATTAGTTTCGCTCACTCTCGAAATCAAGCATTTTACAGCAGGTTGGAGCAGCCTGTATCTCAGCACAGGAATAAGGTAGGGAAGAATTCAAATACTCATTTTGACTGCCTCCAGAAGTTAGATCAGATGGCAAATTGGATTTGGTGCTAGGTCTTTCCCTTTAGGTTTTACCCCAACAATGTTTTCATTAGTTTCGCTCACTCTCGAAATCAAGCATTTTACAGCAGGTTGGAGCAGCCTGTATCTCAGCACAGGAACAAGGTAGGGAAGAATTCTAAGGATCATTTTGACTGCCTCCAGAAGTTAGATCAGATGGCAAATTGGATTTGGTGCTAGGTCTTTCCCTTTAGGTTTTACCCCAACAATGTTTTCATTAGTTTCGCTCACTCTCGAAATCAAGCATTTTACAGCAGGTTGGAGCAGCCTGTATCTCAGCACAGGAATAAGGTAGGGAAGAATTCTAAGGATCATTTTGACTGCCTCCAGAAGTTAGATCAGATGGCAAATTGGATTTGGTGCTAGGTCTTTCCCTTTAGGTTTTACCCCAACAATGTTTTCATTAGTTTCGCTCACTCTCGAAATCAAGCATTTTACAGCAGGTTGGAGCAGCCTGTATCTCAGCACAGGAATAAGGTAGGGAAGAATTCAAATACTCATTTTGACTGCCTCCAGAAGTTAGATCAGATGGCAAATTGGATTTGGTGCTAGGTCTTTCCCTTTAGGTTTTACCCCAACAATGTTTTCATTAGTTTCGCTCACTCTGGAAATCAAGCATTTTACAGCAGGTTGGAGCAGCCTGTATCTCAGCACAGGAATAAGGTAGGGAAGAATTCTAAGGATCATTTTGACTGCCTCCAGAAGTTAGATCAGATGGCAAATTGGATTTGGTGCTAGGTCTTTCCCTTTAGGTTTTACCCCAACAATGTTTTCATTAGTTTCGCTCACTCTCGAAATCAAGCATTTTACAGCAGGTTGGAGCAGCCTGTATCTCAGCACAGGAATAAGGTAGGGAAGAATTCTAAGGATCATTTTGACTGCCTCCAGAAGTTAGATCAGATGGCAAATTGGATTTGGTGCTAGGTCTTTCCCTTTAGGTTTTACCCCAACAATGTTTTCATTAGTTTCGCTCACTCTCGAAATCAAGCATTTTACAGCAGGTTGGAGCAGCCTGTATCTCAGCACAGGAATAAGGTAGGGAAGAATTCAAATACTCATTTTGACTGCCTCCAGAAGTTAGATCAGATGGCAAATTGGATTTGGTGCTAGGTCTTTCCCTTTAGGTTTTACCCCAACAATGTTTTCATTAGTTTCGCTCACTCTCGAAATCAAGCATTTTACAGCAGGTTGGAGCAGCCTGTATCTCAGCACAGGAACAAGGTAGGGAAGAATTCTAAGGATCATTTTGACTGCCTCCAGAAGTTAGATCAGATGGCAAATTGGATTTGGTGCTAGGTCTTTCCCTTTAGGTTTTACCCCAACAATGTTTTCATTAGTTTCGCTCACTCTCGAAATCAAGCATTTTACAGCAGGTTGGAGCAGCCTGTATCTCAGCACAGGAATAAGGTAGGGAGAATTGTAAGGATCATTTTGACTGCCTCCAGAAGTTAGATCAGATGGCAAATGGGATTTGGTGCTAGGTCTTTCCCTTTAGGGTTTTACCCCAACAATGTTTTCATTAGTTTCGCTCACTCTCGAAATCAAGCATTTTACAGCAGGTTGGAGCAGCCTGTATCTCAGCACAGGAATAAGGTAGGGAAGAATTCTAAGGATCATTTTGACTGCCTCCAGAAGTTAGATCAGATGGCAAATTGGATTTGGTGCTAGGTCTTTCCCTTTAGGTTTTACCCCAACAATGTTTTCATTAGTTTCGCTCACTCTCGAAATCAAGCATTTTACAGCAGGTTGGAGCAGCCTGTATCTCAGCACAGGAATAAGGTAGGGAAGAATTCTAAGGATCATTTTGACTGCCTCCAGAAGTTAGATCAGATGGCAAATTGGATTTGGTGCTAGGTCTTTCCCTTTAGGTTTTACCCCAACAATGTTTTCATTAGTTTCGCTCACTGCTCGAAATCAAGGCATTTTACAGCAGGTTGGAGCAGCCCTGTATCTCAGCACAGGAATAAGGTAGGGAAGAATTCAAATACTCATTTTGACTGCCTCCAGAAGTTAGATCAGATGGCAAATTGGATTTGGTGCTAGGTCTTTCCCTTTAGGTTTTACCCCAACAATGTTTTCATTAGTTTCGCTCACCTCTCGAAATCAAGCATTTTACAGCAGGTTGGAGCAGCCTGTATCTCAGCACAGGAATAAGGTAGGGAAGAATTCTAAGGATCATTTTGACTGCCTCCAGAAGTTAGATCAGATGGCAAATTGGATTTGGTGCTAGGTCTTTCCCTTTAGGTTTTACCCCAACAATGTTTTCATTAGTTTCGCTCACTCTCGAAATCAAGCATTTTACAGCAGGTTGGAGCAGCCTGTATCTCAGCACAGGAATAAGGTAGGGAAGAATTCAAATACTCATTTTGACTGCCTCCAGAAGTTAGATCAGATGGCAAATTGGATTTGGTGCTAGGTCTTTCCCTTTAGGTTTTACCCCAACAATGTTTTCATTAGTTTCGCTCACTCTCGAAATCAAGCATTTTACAGCAGGTTGGAGCAGCCTGTATCTCAGCACAGGAATAAGGTAGGGAAGAATTCTAAGGATCATTTTGACTGCCTCCAGAAGTTAGATCAGATGGCAAATGGGATTTGGTGCTAGGTCTTTCCCTTTAGGTTTTACCCCAACAATGTTTTCATTAGTTTCGCTCACTCTCGAAATCAAGCATTTTACAGCAGGTTGGAGCAGCCTGTATCTCAGCACAGGAATAAGGTAGGGAAGAATTCTAAGGATCATTTTGACTGCCTCCAGAAGTTAGATCAGATGGCAAATTGGATTTGGTGCTAGGTCTTTCCCTTTAGGTTTTACCCCAACAATGTTTTCATTAGTTTCGCTCACTCTCGAAATCAAGCATTTTACAGCAGGTTGGAGCAGCCTGTATCTCAGCACAGGAATAAGGTAGGGAAGAATTCTAAGGATCATTTTGACTGCCTCCAGAAGTTAGATCAGATGGCAAATTGGATTTGGTGCTAGGTCTTTCCCTTTAGGTTTTACCCCAACAATGTTTTCATTAGTTTCGCTCACTCTCGAAATCAAGCATTTTACAGCAGGTTGGAGCAGCCTGTATCTCAGCACAGGAATAAGGTAGGGAAGAATTCAAATACTCATTTTGACTGCCTCCAGAAGTTAGATCAGATGGCAAATTGGATTTGGTGCTAGGTCTTTCCCTTTAGGTTTTACCCCAACAATGTTTTCATTAGTTTCGCTCACTCTCGAAATCAAGCATTTTACAGCAGGTTGGAGCAGCCTGTATCTCAGCACAGGAATAAGGTAGGGAAGAATTCAAATACTCATTTTGACTGCCTCCAGAAGTTAGATCAGATGGCAAATTGGATTTGGTGCTAGGTCTTTCCCTTTAGGTTTTACCCCAACAATGTTTTCATTAGTTTCGGTCACTCTCGAAATCAAGCATTTTACAGCAGGTTGGAGCAGCCTGTATCTCAGCACAGGAATAAGGTAGGGAAGAATTCTAAGGATCATTTTGACTGCCTCCAGAAGTTAGATCAGATGGCAAATTGGATTTGGTGCTAGGTCTTTCCCTTTAGGTTTTACCCCAACAATGTTTTCATTAGTTTCGCTCACTCTCGAAATCAAGCATTTTACAGCAGGTTGGAGCAGCCTGTATCTCAGCACAGGAATAAGGTAGGGAAGAATTCTAAGGATCATTTTTGACTGCCTCCAGAAGTTAGATCAGATGGCAAATTGGATTTGGTGCTAGGTCTTTCCCTTTAGGTTTTACCCCAACAATGTTTTCATTAGTTTCGCTCACTCTCGAAATCAAGCATTTTACAGCAGGTTGGAGCAGCCTGTATCTCAGCACAGGAATAAGGTAGGGAAGAATTCTAAGGATCATTTTGACTGCCTCCAGAAGTTAGATCAGATGGCAAATTGGATTTGGTGCTAGGTCTTTCCCTTTAGGTTTTACCCCAACAATGTTTTCATTAGTTTCGCTCACTCTCGAAATCAAGCATTTTACAGCAGGTTGGAGGCAGCCTGTATCTCAGCACAGGAATAAGGTAGGGAAGAATTCTAAGGATCATTTTGACTGCCTCCAGAAGTTAGATCAGATGGCAAATTGGATTTGGTGCTAGGTCTTTCCCTTTAGGTTTTACCCCAACAATGTTTTCATTAGTTTTCGCTCACTCTCGAAATCAAGCATTTTACAGCAGGTTGGAGCAGCCTGTATCTCAGCACAGGAATAAGGTAGGGAAGAATTCTAAGGATCATTTTGACTGCCTCCAGAAGTTAGATCAGATGGCAAATTGGATTTGGTGCTAGGTCTTTCCCTTTAGGTTTTACCCCAACAATGTTTTCATTAGTTTCGCTCACTCTCGAAATCAAGCATTTTACAGCAGGTTGGAGCAGCCTGTATCTCAGCACAGGAATAAGGTAGGGAAGAATTCAAATAACTCATTTTGACTGCCTCCAGAAGTTAGATCAGATGGCAAATTGGATTTGGTGCTAGGTCTTTCCCTTTAGGTTTTACCCCAACAATGTTTTCATTAGTTTCGCTCACTCTCGAAATCAAGCATTTTACAGCAGGTTGGAGCAGCCTGTATCTCAGCACAGGAATAAGGTAGGGAAGAATTCTAAGGATCATTTTGACTGCCTCCAGAAGTTAGATCAGATGGCAAATTGGATTTGGTGCTAGGTCTTTCCCTTTAGGTTTTACCCCAACAATGTTTTCATTAGTTTCGCTCACTCTCGAAATCAAGCATTTTACAGCAGGTTGGAGCAGCCTGTATCTCAGCACAGGAATAAGGTAGGGAAGAATTCTAAGGATCATTTTGACTGCCTCCAGAAGTTAGATCAGATGGCAAATTGGATTTGGTGCTAGGTCTTTCCCTTTAGGTTTTTACCCCAACAATGTTTTCATTAGTTTCGCTCACTCTCGAAATCAAGCATTTTACAGCAGGTTGGAGCAGCCTGTATCTCAGCACAGGAATAAGGTAGGGAAGAATTCTAAGGATCATTTTGACTGCCTCCAGAAGTTAGATCAGATGGCAAATTGGATTTGGTGCTAGGTCTTTCCCTTTAGGTTTTACCCCAACAATGTTTTCATTAGTTTCGCTCACTCTCGAAATCAAGCATTTTACAGCAGGTTGGAGCAGCCTGTATCTCAGCACAGGAATAAGGTAGGGAAGAATTCAAATACTCATTTTGACTGCCTCCAGAAGTTAGATCAGATGGCAAATTGGATTTGGTGCTAGGTCTTTCCCTTTAGGTTTTACCCCCAACAATGTTTTCATTAGTTTCGCTCACTCTCGAAATCAAGCATTTTACAGCAGGTTGGAGCAGCCTGTATCTCAGCACAGGAATAAGGTAGGGAAGAATTCAAATACTCATTTTGACTGCCTCCAGAAGTTAGATCAGATGGCAAATTGGATTTGGTGCTAGGTCCTTTCCCTTTAGGTTTTAACCCCAACAATGTTTTCATTAGTTTCGCTCACTCTCGAAATCAAGCATTTTACAGCAGGTTGGAGCAGCCTGTATCTCAGCACAGGAATAAGGTAGGGAAGAATTCTAAGGGATCATTTTGACTGCCTCCAGAAGTTAGATCAGATGGCAAATTGGATTTGGTGCTAGGTCTTTCCCTTTAGGTTTTACCCCAACAATGTTTTCATTAGTTTCGCTCACTCTCGAAATCAAGCATTTTACAGCAGGTTGGAGCAGCCTGTATCTCAGCACAGGAATAAGGTAGGGAAGAATTCTAAGGATCATTTTGACTGCCTCCAGAAGTTAGATCAGATGGCAAATTGGATTTGGTGCTAGGTCTTTCCCTTTAGGTTTTACCCCAACAATGTTTTCATTAGTTTCGCTCACTCTCGAAATCAAGCATTTTACAGCAGGTTGGAGCAGCCTGTATCTCAGCACAGGAATAAGGTAGGGAAGAATTCTAAGGATCATTTTGACTGCCTCCAGAAGTTAGATCAGATGGCAAATTGGATTTGGTGCTAGGTCTTTCCCTTTAGGTTTTACCCCCAACAATGTTTTCATTAGTTTCGCTCACTCTCGAAATCAAGCATTTTACAGCAGGTTGGAGCAGCCTGTATCTCAGCACAGGAATAAGGTAGGGAAGAATTCTAAGGATCATTTTGACTGCCTCCAGAAGTTAGATCAGATGGCAAATTGGATTTGGTGCTAGGTCTTTCCCTTTAGGTTTTACCCCAACAATGTTTTCATTAGTTTCGCTCACTCTCGAAATCAAGCATTTTACAGCAGGTTGGAGCAGCCTGTATCTCAGCACAGGAATAAGGTAGGGAAGAATTCAAATACTCATTTTGACTGCCTCCAGAAGTTAGATCAGATGGCAAATTGGATTTGGTGCTAGGTCTTTCCCTTTAGGTTTTACCCCAACAATGTTTTCATTAGTTTCGCTCACTCTCGAAATCAAGCATTTTACAGCAGGTTGGAGCAGCCTGTATCTCAGCACAGGAATAAGGTAGGGAAGAATTCTAAGGATCATTTTGACTGCCTCCAGAAGTTAGATCAGATGGCAAATTGGATTTGCTGCTAGGTCTTTCCCTTTAGGTTTTACCCCAACAATGTTTTCATTAGTTTCGCTCACTCTCGAAATCAAGCATTTTACAGCAGGTTGGAGCAGCCTGTATCTCAGCACAGGAATAAGGTAGGGAAGAATTCAAATACTCATTTTGACTGCCTCCAGAAGTTAGATCAGATGGCAAATTGGATTTGGTGCTAGGTCTTTCCCTTTAGGTTTTACCCCAACAATGTTTTCATTAGTTTCGCTCACTCTCGAAATCAAGCATTTTACAGCAGGTTGGAGCAGCCTGTATCTCAGCACAGGAATAAGGTAGGGAAGAATTCTAAGGATCATTTTGACTGCCTCCAGAAGTTAGATCAGATGGCAAATTGGATTTGGTGCTAGGTCTTTCCCTTTAGGTTTTACCCCAACAATGTTTTCATTAGTTTCGCTCACTCTCGAAATCAAGCATTTTACAGCAGGTTGGAGCAGCCTGTATCTCAGCACAGGAATAAGGTAGGGAAGAATTCAAATACTCATTTTGACTGCCTCCAGAAGTTAGATCAGATGGCAAATTGGATTTGGTGCTAGGTCTTTCCCTTTAGGTTTTACCCCCAACAATGTTTTCATTAGTTTCGCTCACTCTCGAAATCAAGCATTTTACAGCAGGTTGGAGCAGCCTGTATCTCAGCACAGGAATAAGGTAGGGAAGAATTCAAATACTCATTTTGACTGCCTCCAGAAGTTAGATCAGATGGCAAATTGGATTTGGTGCTAGGTCTTTCCCTTTAGGTTTTACCCCAACAATGTTTTCATTAGTTTCGCTCACTCTCGAAATCAAGCATTTTACAGCAGGTTGGAGCAGCCTGTATCTCAGCACAGGAATAAGGTAGGGAAGAATTCTAAGGATCATTTTGACTGCCTCCAGAAGTTAGATCAGATGGCAAATTGGATTTGGTGCTAGGTCTTTCCCTTTAGGTTTTACCCCCAACAATGTTTTCATTAGTTTCGCTCACTCTCGAAATCAAGCATTTTACAGCAGGTTGGAGCAGCCTGTATCTCAGCACAGGAATAAGGTAGGGAAGAATTCTAAGGATCATTTTGACTGCCTCCAGAAGTTAGATCAGATGGCAAATTGGATTTGGTGCTAGGTCTTTCCCTTTAGGTTTTACCCCAACAATGTTTTCATTAGTTTCGCTCACTCTCGAAATCAAGCATTTTACAGCAGGTTGGAGCAGCCTGTATCTCAGCACAGGAATAAGGTAGGGAAGAATTCTAAGGATCATTTTGACTGCCTCCAGAAGTTAGATCAGATGGCAAATTGGATTTGGTGCTAGGTCTTTCCCTTTAGGTTTTACCCCAACAATGTTTTCATTAGTTTCGCTCACTCTCGAAATAAATCAAGCATTTTACAGCAGGTTGGAGCAGCCTGTATCTCAGCACAGGAATAAGGTAGGGAAGAATTCTAAGGATCATTTTGACTGCCTCCAGAAGTTAGATCAGATGGCAAATTGGATTTGGTGCTAGGTCTTTCCCTTTAGGTTTTACCCCAACAATGTTTTCATTAGTTTCGCTCACTCTCGAAATCAAGCATTTTACAGCAGGTTGGAGCAGCCTGTATCTCAGCACAGGAATAAGGTAGGGAAGAATTCTAAGGATCATTTTGACTGCCTCCAGAAGTTAGATCAGATGGCAAATTGGATTTGGTGCTAGGTCTTTCCCTTTAGGTTTTACCCCAACAATGTTTTCATTAGTTTCGCTCACTCTCGAAATCAAGCATTTTACAGCAGGTTGGAGCAGCCTGTATCTCAGCACAGGAATAAGGTAGGGAAGAATTCTAAGGATCATTTTGACTGCCTCCAGAAGTTAGATCAGATGGCAAATTGGATTTGGTGCTAGGTCTTTCCCTTTAGGTTTTACCCCAACAATGTTTTCATTAGTTTCGCTCACTCTCGAAATCAAGCATTTTACAGCAGGTTGGAGCAGCCTGTATCTCAGCACAGGAATAAGGTAGGGAAGAATTCTAAGGATCATTTTGACTGCCTCCAGAAGTTAGATCAGATGGCAAATGGGATTTGGTGCTAGGTCTTTCCCTTTAGGTTTTACCCCAACAATGTTTTCATTAGTTTCGCTCACTCTCGAAATCAAGCATTTTACAGCAGGTTGGAGCAGCCTGTATCTCAGCACAGGAATAAGGTAGGGAAGAATTCTAAGGATCATTTTGACTGCCTCCAGAAGTTAGATCAGATGGCAAATTGGATTTGGTGCTAGGTCTTTCCCTTTAGGTTTTACCCCAACAATGTTTTCATTAGTTTCGCTCACTCTCGAAATCAAGCATTTTACAGCAGGTTGGAGCAGCCTGTATCTCAGCACAGGAATAAGGTAGGGAAGAATTCTAAGGATCATTTTGACTGCCTCCAGAAGTTAGATCAGATGGCAAATTGGATTTGGTGCTAGGTCTTTCCCTTTAGGTTTTACCCCAACAATGTTTTCATTAGTTTCGCTCACTCTCGAAATCAAGCATTTTACAGCAGGTTGGAGCAGCCTGTATCTCAGCACAGGAATAAGGTAGGGAAGAATTCTAAGGATCATTTTGACTGCCTCCAGAAGTTAGATCAGATGGCAAATTGGATTTGGTGCTAGGTCTTTCCCTTTAGGTTTTACCCCAACAATGTTTTCATTAGTTTCGCTCACTCTCGAAATCAAGCATTTTACAGCAGGTTGGAGCAGCCTGTATCTCAGCACAGGAATAAGGTAGGGAAGAATTCTAAGGATCATTTTGACTGCCTCCAGAAGTTAGATCAGATGGCAAATTGGATTTGGTGCTAGGTCTTTCCCTTTAGGTTTTACCCCAACAATGTTTTCATTAGTTTCGCTCACTCTCGAAATCAAGCATTTTACAGCAGGTTGGAGCAGCCTGTATCTCAGCACAGGAATAAGGTAGGGAAGAATTCTAAGGATCATTTTGACTGCCTCCAGAAGTTAGATCAGATGGCAAATGGAATTTGGTGCTAGGTCTTTCCCTTTAGGTTTTACCCCAACAATGTTTTCATTAGTTTCGCTCACTCTCGAAATCAAGCATTTTACAGCAGGTTGGAGCAGCCTGTATCTCAGCACAGGAATAAGGTAGGGAAGAATTCTAAGGATCATTTTGACTGCCTCCAGAAGTTAGATCAGATGGCAAATGGGATTTGGTGCTAGGTCTTTCCCTTTAGGTTTTACCCCAACAATGTTTTCATTAGTTTCGCTCACTCTCGAAATCAAGCATTTTACAGCAGGTTGGAGCAGCCTGTATCTCAGCACAGGAATAAGGTAGGGAAGAATTCAAAGGATCATTTTGACTGCCTCCAGAAGTTAGATCAGATGGCAAATTGGATTTGGTGCTAGGTCTTTCCCTTTAGGTTTTACCCCCAACAATGTTTTCATTAGTTTCGCTCACTCTCGAAATCAAGCATTTTACAGCAGGTTGGAGCAGCCTGTATCTCAGCACAGGAATAAGGTAGGGAAGAATTCTAAGGATCATTTTGACTGCCTCCAGAAGTTAGATCAGATGGCAAATGGGATTTGGTGCTAGGTCTTTCCCTTTAGGTTTTACCCCAACAATGTTTTCATTAGTTTCGCTCACTCTCGAAATCAAGCATTTTACAGCAGGTTGGAGCAGCCTGTATCTCAGCACAGGAATAAGGTAGGGATGAATTCTAAGGATCATTTTGACTGCCTCCAGAAGTTAGATCAGATGGCAAATTGGATTTGGTGCTAGGTCTTTCCCTTTAGGTTTTACCCCAACAATGTTTTCATTAGTTTCGCTCACTCTCGAAATCAAGCATTTTACAGCAGGTTGGAGCAGCCTGTATCTCAGCACAGGAATAAGGTAGGGAAGAATTCTAAGGATCATTTTGACTGCCTCCAGAAGTTAGATCAGATGGCAAATTGGATTTGGTGCTAGGTCTTTCCCTTTAGGTTTTACCCCAACAATGTTTTCATTAGTTTCGCTCACTCTCGAAATCAAGCATTTTACAGCAGGTTGGAGCAGCCTGTATCTCAGCACAGGAATAAGGGTAGGGAAGAATTCTAAGGATCATTTTGACTGCCTCCAGAAGTTAGATCAGATGGCAAATTGGATTTGGTGCTAGGTCTTTCCCTTTAGGTTTTACCCCAACAATGTTTTCATTAGTTTCGCTCACTCTCGAAATCAAGCATTTTACAGCAGGTTGGAGCAGCCTGTATCTCAGCACAGGAATAAGGTAGGGAAGAATTCTAAGGATCATTTTGACTGCCTCCAGAAGTTAGATCAGATGGCAAATTGGATTTGGTGCTAGGTCTTTCCCTTTAGGTTTTACCCCAACAATGTTTTCATTAGTTTCGCTCACTCTCGAAATCAAGCATTTTACAGCAGGTTGGAGCAGCCTGTATCTCAGCACAGGAATAAGGTAGGGAAGAATTCTAAGGATCATTTTGTCTGCCTCCAGAAGTTAGATCAGATGGCAAATTGGATTTGGTGCTAGGTCTTTCCCTTTAGGTTTTACCCCAACAATGTTTTCATTAGTTTCGCTCACTCTCGAAATCAAGCATTTTACAGCAGGTTGGAGCAGCCTGTATCTCAGCACAGGAATAAGGTAGGGAAGAATTCTAAGGATCATTTTGACTGCCTCCAGAAGTTAGATCAGATGGCAAATTGGATTTGGTGCTAGGTCTTTCCCTTTAGGTTTTACCCCAACAATGTTTTCATTAGTTTCGCTCACTCTCGAAATCAAGCATTTTACAGCAGGTTGGAGCAGCCTGTATCTCAGCACAGGAATAAGGTAGGGAAGAATTCTAAGGATCATTTTGACTGCCTCCAGAAGTTAGATCAGATGGCAAATTGGATTTGGTGCTAGGTCTTTCCCTTTAGGTTTTACCCCAACAATGTTTTCATTAGTTTCGCTCACTCTCGAAATCAAGCATTTTACAGCAGGTTGGAGCAGCCTGTATCTCAGCACAGGAATAAGGTAGGGAAGAATTCTAAGGATCATTTTGACTGCCTCCAGAAGTTAGATCAGATGGCAAATTGGATTTGCTGCTAGGTCTTTCCCTTTAGGTTTTACCCCAACAATGTTTTCATTAGTTTCGCTCACTCTCGAAATCAAGCATTTTACAGCAGGTTGGAGCAGCCTGTATCTCAGCACAGGAATAAGGTAGGGAAGAATTCTAAGGATCATTTTGACTGCCTCCAGAAGTTAGATCAGATGGCAAATTGGATTTGGTGCTAGGTCTTTCCCTTTAGGTTTTACCCCAACAATGTTTTCATTAGTTTCGCTCACTCTCGAAATCAAGCATTTTACAGCAGGTTGGAGCAGCCTGTATCTCAGCACAGGAATAAGGTAGGGAAGAATTCTAAGGATCATTTTGACTGCCTCCAGAAGTTAGATCAGATGGCAAATTGGATTTGGTGCTAGGTCTTTCCCTTTAGGTTTTACCCCAACAATGTTTTCATTAGTTTCGCTCACTCTCGAAATCAAGCATTTTACAGCAGGTTGGAGCAGCCTGTATCTCAGCACAGGAATAAGGTAGGGAAGAATTCAAATACTCATTTTGACTGCCTCCAGAAGTTAGATCAGATGGCAAATTGGATTTGGTGCTAGGTCTTTCCCTTTAGGTTTTACCCCAACAATGTTTTCATTAGTTTCGCTCACTCTCGAAATCAAGCATTTTACAGCAGGTTGGAGCAGCCTGTATCTCAGCACAGGAATAAGGTAGGGAAGAATTCAAATACTCATTTTGACTGCCTCCAGAAGTTAGATCAGATGGCAAATGGGATTTGGTGCTAGGTCTTTCCCTTTAGGTTTTACCCCAACAATGTTTTCATTAGTTTCGCTCACTCTCGAAATCAAGCATTTTACAGCAGGTTGGAGCAGCCTGTATCTCAGCACAGGAATAAGGTAGGGAAGAATTCTAAGGATCATTTTGACTGCCTCCAGAAGTTAGATCAGATGGCAAATTGGATTTGGTGCTAGGTCTTTCCCTTTAGGTTTTACCCCAACAATGTTTTCATTAGTTTCGCTCACTCTCGAAATCAAGCATTTTACAGCAGGTTGGAGCAGCCTGTATCTCAGCACAGGAATAAGGTAGGGAAGAATTCTAAGGATCATTTTGTCTGCCTCCAGAAGTTAGATCAGATGGCAAATTGGATTTGGTGCTAGGTCTTTCCCTTTAGGTTTTACCCCAACAATGTTTTCATTAGTTTCGCTCACTCTCGAAATCAAGCATTTTACAGCAGGTTGGAGCAGCCTGTATCTCAGCACAGGAATAAGGTAGGGAAGAATTCTAAGGATCATTTTGACTGCCTCCAGAAGTTAGATCAGATGGCAAATTGGATTTGGTGCTAGGTCTTTCCCTTTAGGTTTTACCCCAACAATGTTTTCATTAGTTTCGCTCACTCTCGAAATCAAGCATTTTACAGCAGGTTGGAGCAGCCTGTATCTCAGCACAGGAATAAGGTAGGGAAGAATTCTAAGGATCATTTTGACTGCCTCCAGAAGTTAGATCAGATGGCAAATTGGATTTGGTGCTAGGTCTTTCCCTTTAGGTTTTACCCCAACAATGTTTTCATTAGTTTCGCTCACTCTCGAAATCAAGCATTTTACAGCAGGTTGGAGCAGCCTGTATCTCAGCACAGGAATAAGGTAGGGAAGAATTCTAAGGATCATTTTGACTGCCTCCAGAAGTTAGATCAGATGGCAAATTGGATTTGCTGCTAGGTCTTTCCCTTTAGGTTTTACCCCAACAATGTTTTCATTAGTTTCGCTCACTCTCGAAATCAAGCATTTTACAGCAGGTTGGAGCAGCCTGTATCTCAGCACAGGAATAAGGTAGGGAAGAATTCTAAGGATCATTTTGACTGCCTCCAGAAGTTAGATCAGATGGCAAATTGGATTTGGTGCTAGGTCTTTCCCTTTAGGTTTTACCCCAACAATGTTTTCATTAGTTTCGCTCACTCTCGAAATCAAGCATTTTACAGCAGGTTGGAGCAGCCTGTATCTCAGCACAGGAATAAGGTAGGGAAGAATTCTAAGGATCATTTTGACTGCCTCCAGAAGTTAGATCAGATGGCAAATTGGATTTGGTGCTAGGTCTTTCCCTTTAGGTTTTACCCCAACAATGTTTTCATTAGTTTCGCTCACTCTCGAAATCAAGCATTTTACAGCAGGTTGGAGCAGCCTGTATCTCAGCACAGGAATAAGGTAGGGAAGAATTCAAATACTCATTTTGACTGCCTCCAGAAGTTAGATCAGATGGCAAATTGGATTTGGTGCTAGGTCTTTCCCTTTAGGTTTTACCCCAACAATGTTTTCATTAGTTTCGCTCACTCTCGAAATCAAGCATTTTACAGCAGGTTGGAGCAGCCTGTATCTCAGCACAGGAATAAGGTAGGGAAGAATTCAAATACTCATTTTGACTGCCTCCAGAAGTTAGATCAGATGGCAAATGGGATTTGGTGCTAGGTCTTTCCCTTTAGGTTTTACCCCAACAATGTTTTCATTAGTTTCGCTCACTCTCGAAATCAAGCATTTTACAGCAGGTTGGAGCAGCCTGTATCTCAGCACAGGAATAAGGTAGGGAAGAATTCTAAGGATCATTTTGACTGCCTCCAGAAGTTAGATCAGATGGCAAATTGGATTTGGTGCTAGGTCTTTCCCTTTAGGTTTTACCCCAACAATGTTTTCATTAGTTTCGCTCACTCTCGAAATCAAGCATTTTACAGCAGGTTGGAGCAGCCTGTATCTCAGCACAGGAATAAGGTAGGGAAGAATTCTAAGGATCATTTTGACTGCCTCCAGAAGTTAGATCAGATGGCAAATTGGATTTGGTGCTAGGTCTTTCCCTTTAGGTTTTACCCCAACAATGTTTTCATTAGTTTCGCTCACTCTCGAAATCAAGCATTTTACAGCAGGTTGGAGCAGCCTGTATCTCAGCACAGGAATAAGGTAGGGAAGAATTCTAAGGATCATTTTGACTGCCTCCAGAAGTTAGATCAGATGGCAAATTGGATTTGGTGCTAGGTCTTTCCCTTTAGGTTTTACCCCAACAATGTTTTCATTAGTTTCGCTCACTCTCGAAATCAAGCATTTTACAGCAGGTTGGAGCAGCCTGTATCTCAGCACAGGAATAAGGTAGGGAAGAATTCTAAGGATCATTTTGACTGCCTCCAGAAGTTAGATCAGATGGCAAATTGGATTTGGTGCTAGGTCTTTCCCTTTAGGTTTTACCCCAACAATGTTTTCATTAGTTTCGCTCACTCTCGAAATCAAGCATTTTACAGCAGGTTGGAGCAGCCTGTATCTCAGCACAGGAATAAGGTAGGGAAGAATTCTAAGGATCATTTTGACTGCCTCCAGAAGTTAGATCAGATGGCAAATTGGATTTGGTGCTAGGTCTTTCCCTTTAGGTTTTACCCCAACAATGTTTTCATTAGTTTCGCTCACTCTCGAAATCAAGCATTTTACAGCAGGTTGGAGCAGCCTGTATCTCAGCACAGGAATAAGGTAGGGAAGAATTCTAAGGATCATTTTGACTGCCTCCAGAAGTTAGATCAGATGGCAAATTGGATTTGGTGCTAGGTCTTTCCCTTTAGGTTTTACCCCAACAATGTTTTCATTAGTTTCGCTCACTCTCGAAATCAAGCATTTTACAGCAGGTTGGAGCAGCCTGTATCTCAGCACAGGAATAAGGTAGGGAAGAATTCTAAGGATCATTTTGACTGCCTCCAGAAGTTAGATCAGATGGCAAATTGGATTTGGTGCTAGGTCTTTCCCTTTAGGTTTTACCCCAACAATGTTTTCATTAGTTTCGCTCACTCTCGGAATCAAGCATTTTACAGCAGGTTGGAGCAGCCTGTATCTCAGCACAGGAATAAGGTAGGGAAGAATTCTAAGGATCATTTTGACTGCCTCCAGAAGTTAGATCAGATGGCAAATTGGATTTGCTGCTAGGTCTTTCCCTTTAGGTTTTACCCCAACAATGTTTTCATTAGTTTCGCTCACTCTCGAAATCAAGCATTTTACAGCAGGTTGGAGCAGCCTGTATCTCAGCACAGGAATAAGGTAGGGAAGAATTCAAATACTCATTTTGACTGCCTCCAGAAGTTAGATCAGATGGCAAATTGGATTTGGTGCTAGGTCTTTCCCTTTAGGTTTTACCCCAACAATGTTTTCATTAGTTTCGCTCACTCTCGAAATCAAGCATTTTACAGCAGGTTGGAGCAGCCTGTATCTCAGCACAGGAATAAGGTAGGGAAGAATTCTAAGGATCATTTTGACTGCCTCCAGAAGTTAGATCAGATGGCAAATTGGATTTGGTGCTAGGTCTTTCCCTTTAGGTTTTACCCCAACAATGTTTTCATTAGTTTCGCTCACTCTCGAAATCAAGCATTTTACAGCAGGTTGGAGCAGCCTGTATCTCAGCACAGGAATAAGGTAGGGAAGAATTCAAATACTCATTTTGACTGCCTCCAGAAGTTAGATCAGATGGCAAATTGGATTTGGTGCTAGGTCTTTCCCTTTAGGTTTTACCCCAACAATGTTTTCATTAGTTTCGCTCACTCTCGAAATCAAGCATTTTACAGCAGGTTGGAGCAGCCTGTATCTCAGCACAGGAATAAGGTAGGGAAGAATTCAAATACTCATTTTGACTGCCTCCAGAAGTTAGATCAGATGGCAAATGGGATTTGGTGCTAGGTCTTTCCCTTTAGGTTTTACCCCAACAATGTTTTCATTAGTTTCGCTCACTCTCGAAATCAAGCATTTTACAGCAGGTTGGAGCAGCCTGTATCTCAGCACAGGAATAAGGTAGGGAAGAATTCTAAGGATCATTTTGACTGCCTCCAGAAGTTAGATCAGATGGCAAATTGGATTTGGTGCTAGGTCTTTCCCTTTAGGTTTTACCCCAACAATGTTTTCATTAGTTTCGCTCACTCTCGAAATCAAGCATTTTACAGCAGGTTGGAGCAGCCTGTATCTCAGCACAGGAATAAGGTAGGGAAGAATTCAAATACTCATTTTGACTGCCTCCAGAAGTTAGATCAGATGGCAAATGGAATTCGCTGCTAGGTCTTTCCCTTTAGGTTTTACCCCAACAATGTTTTCATTAGTTTCGCTCACTCTCGAAATCAAGCATTTTACAGCAGGTTGGAGCAGCCTGTATCTCAGCACAGGAATAAGGTAGGGAAGAATTCTAAGGATCATTTTGACTGCCTCCAGAAGTTAGATCAGATGGCAAATTGGATTTGGTGCTAGGTCTTTCCCTTTAGGTTTTACCCCAACAATGTTTTCATTAGTTTCGCTCACTCTCGAAATCAAGCATTTTACAGCAGGTTGGAGCAGCCTGTATCTCAGCACAGGAATAAGGTAGGGAAGAATTCTAAGGATCATTTTGACTGCCTCCAGAAGTTAGATCAGATGGCAAATTGGATTTGGTGCTAGGTCTTTCCCTTTAGGTTTTACCCCAACAATGTTTTCATTAGTTTCGCTCACTCTCGAAATCAAGCATTTTACAGCAGGTTGGAGCAGCCTGTATCTCAGCACAGGAATAAGGTAGGGAAGAATTCTAAGGATCATTTTGACTGCCTCCAGAAGTTAGATCAGATGGCAAATTGGATTTGGTGCTAGGTCTTTCCCTTTAGGTTTTACCCCAACAATGTTTTCATTAGTTTCGCTCACTCTCGAAATCAAGCATTTTACAGCAGGTTGGAGCAGCCTGTATCTCAGCACAGGAATAAGGTAGGGAAGAATTCAAATACTCATTTTGACTGCCTCCAGAAGTTAGATCAGATGGCCAATGGAATTTGGTGCTAGGTCTTTCCCTTTAGGTTTTACCCCAACAATGTTTTCATTAGTTTCGCTCACTCTCGAAATCAAGCATTTTACAGCAGGTTGGAGCAGCCTGTATCTCAGCACAGGAATAAGGTAGGGAAGAATTCTGAGGATCATTTTGACTGCCTCCAGAAGTTAGATCAGATGGCAAATTGGATTTGGTGCTAGGTCTTTCCCTTTAGGTTTTACCCCAACAATGTTTTCATTAGTTTCGCTCACTCTCGAAATCAAGCATTTTACAGCAGGTTGGAGCAGCCTGTATCTCAGCACAGGAATAAGGTAGGGAAGAATTCTAAGGATCATTTTGACTGCCTCCAGAAGTTAGATCAGATGGCAAATTGGATTTGGTGCTAGGTCTTTCCCTTTAGGTTTTACCCCAACAATGTTTTCATTAGTTTCGCTCACTCTCGAAATCAAGCATTTTACAGCAGGTTGGAGCAGCCTGTATCTCAGCACAGGAATAAGGTAGGGAAGAATTCTAAGGATCATTTTGACTGCCTCCAGAAGTTAGATCAGATGGCAAATTGGATTTGGTGCTAGGTCTTTCCCTTTAGGTTTTACCCCAACAATGTTTTCATTAGTTTCGCTCACTCTCGAAATCAAGCATTTTACAGCAGGTTGGAGCAGCCTGTATCTCAGCACAGGAATAAGGTAGGGAAGAATTCTAAGGATCATTTTGACTGCCTCCAGAAGTTAGATCAGATGGCAAATTGGATTTGGTGCTAGGTCTTTCCCTTTAGGTTTTACCCCAACAATGTTTTCATTAGTTTCGCTCACTCTCGAAATCAAGCATTTTACAGCAGGTTGGAGCAGCCTGTATCTCAGCACAGGAATAAGGTAGGGAAGAATTCTAAGGATCATTTTGACTGCCTCCAGAAGTTAGATCAGATGGCAAATTGGATTTGGTGCTAGGTCTTTCCCTTTAGGTTTTACCCCAACAATGTTTTCATTAGTTTCGCTCACTCTCGAAATCAAGCATTTTACAGCAGGTTGGAGCAGCCTGTATCTCAGCACAGGAATAAGGTAGGGAAGAATTCTAAGGATCATTTTGACTGCCTCCAGAAGTTAGATCAGATGGCAAATTGGATTTGGTGCTAGGTCTTTCCCTTTAGGTTTTACCCCAACAATGTTTTCATTAGTTTCGCTCACTCTCGAAATCAAGCATTTTACAGCAGGTTGGAGCAGCCTGTATCTCAGCACAGGAATAAGGTAGGGAAGAATTCTAAGGATCATTTTGACTGCCTCCAGAAGTTAGATCAGATGGCAAATTGGATTTGGTGCTAGGTCTTTCCCTTTAGGTTTTACCCCAACAATGTTTTCATTAGTTTCGCTCACTCTCGAAATCAAGCATTTTACAGCAGGTTGGAGCAGCCTGTATCTCAGCACAGGAATAAGGTAGGGAAGAATTCAAATACTCATTTTGACTGCCTCCAGAAGTTAGATCAGATGGCAAATGGAATTCGCTGCTAGGTCTTTCCCTTTAGGTTTTACCCCAACAATGTTTTCATTAGTTTCGCTCACTCTCGAAATCAAGCATTTTACAGCAGGTTGGAGCAGCCTGTATCTCAGCACAGGAATAAGGTAGGGAAGAATTCTAAGGATCATTTTGACTGCCTCCAGAAGTTAGATCAGATGGCAAATTGGATTTGGTGCTAGGTCTTTCCCTTTAGGTTTTACCCCAACAATGTTTTCATTAGTTTCGCTCACTCTCGAAATCAAGCATTTTACAGCAGGTTGGAGCAGCCTGTATCTCAGCACAGGAATAAGGTAGGGAAGAATTCTAAGGATCATTTTGACTGCCTCCAGAAGTTAGATCAGATGGCAAATTGGATTTGGTGCTAGGTCTTTCCCTTTAGGTTTTACCCCAACAATGTTTTCATTAGTTTCGCTCACTCTCGAAATCAAGCATTTTACAGCAGGTTGGAGCAGCCTGTATCTCAGCACAGGAATAAGGTAGGGAAGAATTCTAAGGATCATTTTGACTGCCTCCAGAAGTTAGATCAGATGGCAAATTGGATTTGGTGCTAGGTCTTTCCCTTTAGGTTTTACCCCAACAATGTTTTCATTAGTTTCGCTCACTCTCGAAATCAAGCATTTTACAGCAGGTTGGAGCAGCCTGTATCTCAGCACAGGAATAAGGTAGGGAAGAATTCAAATACTCATTTTGACTGCCTCCAGAAGTTAGATCAGATGGCCAATGGAATTTGGTGCTAGGTCTTTCCCTTTAGGTTTTACCCCAACAATGTTTTCATTAGTTTCGCTCACTCTCGAAATCAAGCATTTTACAGCAGGTTGGAGCAGCCTGTATCTCAGCACAGGAATAAGGTAGGGAAGAATTCTGAGGATCATTTTGACTGCCTCCAGAAGTTAGATCAGATGGCAAATTGGATTTGGTGCTAGGTCTTTCCCTTTAGGTTTTACCCCAACAATGTTTTCATTAGTTTCGCTCACTCTCGAAATCAAGCATTTTACAGCAGGTTGGAGCAGCCTGTATCTCAGCACAGGAATAAGGTAGGGAAGAATTCTAAGGATCATTTTGACTGCCTCCAGAAGTTAGATCAGATGGCAAATTGGATTTGGTGCTAGGTCTTTCCCTTTAGGTTTTACCCCAACAATGTTTTCATTAGTTTCGCTCACTCTCGAAATCAAGCATTTTACAGCAGGTTGGAGCAGCCTGTATCTCAGCACAGGAATAAGGTAGGGAAGAATTCTAAGGATCATTTTGACTGCCTCCAGAAGTTAGATCAGATGGCAAATTGGATTTGGTGCTAGGTCTTTCCCTTTAGGTTTTACCCCAACAATGTTTTCATTAGTTTCGCTCACTCTCGAAATCAAGCATTTTACAGCAGGTTGGAGCAGCCTGTATCTCAGCACAGGAATAAGGTAGGGAAGAATTCTAAGGATCATTTTGACTGCCTCCAGAAGTTAGATCAGATGGCAAATTGGATTTGGTGCTAGGTCTTTCCCTTTAGGTTTTACCCCAACAATGTTTTCATTAGTTTCGCTCACTCTCGAAATCAAGCATTTTACAGCAGGTTGGAGCAGCCTGTATCTCAGCACAGGAATAAGGTAGGGAAGAATTCTAAGGATCATTTTGACTGCCTCCAGAAGTTAGATCAGATGGCAAATTGGATTTGGTGCTAGGTCTTTCCCTTTAGGTTTTACCCCAACAATGTTTTCATTAGTTTCGCTCACTCTCGAAATCAAGCATTTTACAGCAGGTTGGAGCAGCCTGTATCTCAGCACAGGAATAAGGTAGGGAAGAATTCTAAGGATCATTTTGACTGCCTCCAGAAGTTAGATCAGATGGCAAATTGGATTTGGTGCTAGGTCTTTCCCTTTAGGTTTTACCCCAACAATGTTTTCATTAGTTTCGCTCACTCTCGAAATCAAGCATTTTACAGCAGGTTGGAGCAGCCTGTATCTCAGCACAGGAATAAGGTAGGGAAGAATTCTAAGGCTCATTTTGACTGCCTCCAGAAGTTAGATCAGATGGCAAATTGGATTTGGTGCTAGGTCTTTCCCTTTAGGTTTTACCCCAACAATGTTTTCATTAGTTTCGCTCACTCTCGAAATCAAGCATTTTACAGCAGGTTGGAGCAGCCTGTATCTCAGCACAGGAATAAGGTAGGGAAGAATTCAAATACTCATTTTGACTGCCTCCAGAAGTTAGATCAGATGGCAAATGGAATTCGCTGCTAGGTCTTTCCCTTTAGGTTTTACCCCAACAATGTTTTCATTAGTTTCGCTCACTCTCGAAATCAAGCATTTTACAGCAGGTTGGAGCAGCCTGTATCTCAGCACAGGAATAAGGTAGGGAAGAATTCTAAGGATCATTTTGACTGCCTCCAGAAGTTAGATCAGATGGCAAATTGGATTTGGTGCTAGGTCTTTCCCTTTAGGTTTTACCCCAACAATGTTTTCATTAGTTTCGCTCACTCTCGAAATCAAGCATTTTACAGCAGGTTGGAGCAGCCTGTATCTCAGCACAGGAATAAGGTAGGGAAGAATTCTAAGGATCATTTTGACTGCCTCCAGAAGTTAGATCAGATGGCAAATTGGATTTGGTGCTAGGTCTTTCCCTTTAGGTTTTACCCCAACAATGTTTTCATTAGTTTCGCTCACTCTCGAAATCAAGCATTTTACAGCAGGTTGGAGCAGCCTGTATCTCAGCACAGGAATAAGGTAGGGAAGAATTCTAAGGATCATTTTGACTGCCTCCAGAAGTTAGATCAGATGGCAAATTGGATTTGGTGCTAGGTCTTTCCCTTTAGGTTTTACCCCAACAATGTTTTCATTAGTTTCGCTCACTCTCGAAATCAAGCATTTTACAGCAGGTTGGAGCAGCCTGTATCTCAGCACAGGAATAAGGTAGGGAAGAATTCAAATACTCATTTTGACTGCCTCCAGAAGTTAGATCAGATGGCCAATGGAATTTGGTGCTAGGTCTTTCCCTTTAGGTTTTACCCCAACAATGTTTTCATTAGTTTCGCTCACTCTCGAAATCAAGCATTTTACAGCAGGTTGGAGCAGCCTGTATCTCAGCACAGGAATAAGGTAGGGAAGAATTCTGAGGATCATTTTGACTGCCTCCAGAAGTTAGATCAGATGGCAAATTGGATTTGGTGCTAGGTCTTTCCCTTTAGGTTTTACCCCAACAATGTTTTCATTAGTTTCGCTCACTCTCGAAATCAAGCATTTTACAGCAGGTTGGAGCAGCCTGTATCTCAGCACAGGAATAAGGTAGGGAAGAATTCTAAGGATCATTTTGACTGCCTCCAGAAGTTAGATCAGATGGCAAATTGGATTTGGTGCTAGGTCTTTCCCTTTAGGTTTTACCCCAACAATGTTTTCATTAGTTTCGCTCACTCTCGAAATCAAGCATTTTACAGCAGGTTGGAGCAGCCTGTATCTCAGCACAGGAATAAGGTAGGGAAGAATTCTAAGGATCATTTTGACTGCCTCCAGAAGTTAGATCAGATGGCAAATTGGATTTGGTGCTAGGTCTTTCCCTTTAGGTTTTACCCCAACAATGTTTTCATTAGTTTCGCTCACTCTCGAAATCAAGCATTTTACAGCAGGTTGGAGCAGCCTGTATCTCAGCACAGGAATAAGGTAGGGAAGAATTCAAATACTCATTTTGACTGCCTCCAGAAGTTAGATCAGATGGCCAATGGAATTTGGTGCTAGGTCTTTCCCTTTAGGTTTTACCCCAACAATGTTTTCATTAGTTTCGCTCACTCTCGAAATCAAGCATTTTACAGCAGGTTGGAGCAGCCTGTATCTCAGCACAGGAATAAGGTAGGGAAGAATTCTAAGGATCATTTTGACTGCCTCCAGAAGTTAGATCAGATGGCAAATTGGATTTGGTGCTAGGACTTTCCCTTTAGGTTTTACCCCAACAATGTTTTCATTAGTTTCGCTCACTCTCGAAATCAAGCATTTTACAGCAGGTTGGAGCAGCCTGTATCTCAGCACAGGAATAAGGTAGGGAAGAATTCTAAGGATCATTTTGACTGCCTCCAGAAGTTAGATCAGGTGGCAAATTGGATTTGGTGCTAGGTCTTTCCCTTTAGGTTTTACCCCAACAATGTTTTCATTAGTTTCGCTCACTCTCGAAATCAAGCATTTTACAGCAGGTTGGAGCAGCCTGTATCTCAGCACAGGAATAAGGTAGGGAAGAATTCTAAGGATCATTTTGACTGCCTCCAGAAGTTAGATCAGATGGCAAATTGGATTTGGTGCTAGGTCTTTCCCTTTAGGTTTTACCCCAACAATGTTTTCATTAGTTTCGCTCACTCTCGAAATCAAGCATTTTACAGCAGGTTGGAGCAGCCTGTATCTCAGCACAGGAATAAGGTAGGGAAGAATTCAAATACTCATTTTGACTGCCTCCAGAAGTTAGATCAGATGGCCAATGGAATTTGGTGCTAGGTCTTTCCCTTTAGGTTTTACCCCAACAATGTTTTCATTAGTTTCGCTCACTCTCGAAATCAAGCATTTTACAGCAGGTTGGAGCAGCCTGTATCTCAGCACAGGAATAAGGTAGGGAAGAATTCTAAGGATCATTTTGACTGCCTCCAGAAGTTAGATCAGATGGCAAATTGGATTTGGTGCTAGGTCTTTCCCTTTAGGTTTTACCCCAACAATGTTTTCATTAGTTTCGCTCACTCTCGAAATCAAGCATTTTACAGCAGGTTGGAGCAGCCTGTATCTCAGCACAAGAATAAGGTAGGGAAGAATTCTAAGGATCATTTTGACTGCCTCCAGAAGTTAGATCAGATGGCAAATTGGATTTGGTGCTAGGTCTTTCCCTTTAGGTTTTACCCCAACAATGTTTTCATTAGTTTCGCTCACTCTTGAAATCAAGCATTTTACAGCAGGTTGGAGCAGCCTGTATCTCAGCACAGGAATAAGGTAGGGAAGAATTCTAAGGATCATTTTGACTGCCTCCAGAAGTTAGATCAGATGGCAAATTGGATTTGGTGCTAGGTCTTTCCCTTTAGGTTTTACCCCAACAATGTTTTCATTAGTTTCGCTCACTCTCGAAATCAAGCATTTTACAGCAGGTTGGAGCAGCCTGTATCTCAGCACAGGAATAAGGTAGGGAAGAATTCTAAGGATCATTTTGACTGCCTCCAGAAGTTAGATCAGATGGCAAATTGGATTTGGTGCTAGGTCTTTCCCTTTAGGTTTTACCCCAACAATGTTTTCATTAGTTTCGCTCACTCTCGAAATCAAGCATTTTACAGCAGGTTGGAGCAGCCTGTATCTCAGCACAGGAATAAGGTAGGGAAGAATTCTAAGGATCATTTTGACTGCCTCCAGAAGTTAGATCAGATGGCAAATTGGATTTGGTGCTAGGTCTTTCCCTTTAGGTTTTACCCCAACAATGTTTTCATTAGTTTCGCTCACTCTCGAAATCAAGCATTTTACAGCAGGTTGGAGCAGCCTGTATCTCAGCACAGGAATAAGGTAGGGAAGAATTCTAAGGATCATTTTGACTGCCTCCAGAAGTTAGATCAGATGGCAAATTGGATTTGGTGCTAGGTCTTTCCCTTTAGGTTTTACCCCAACAATGTTTTCATTAGTTTCGCTCACTCTCGAAATCAAGCATTTTACAGCAGGTTGGAGCAGCCTGTATCTCAGCACAGGAATAAGGTAGGGAAGAATTCTAAGGATCATTTTGACTGCCTCCAGAAGTTAGATCAGATGGCCAATGGAATTTGGTGCTAGGTCTTTCCCTTTAGGTTTTACCCCAACAATGTTTTCATTAGTTTCGCTCACTCTCGAAATCAAGCATTTTACAGCAGGTTGGAGCAGCCTGTATCTCAGCACAGGAATAAGGTAGGGAAGAATTCTAAGGATCATTTTGACTGCCTCCAGAAGTTAGATCAGATGGCAAATTGGATTTGGTGCTAGGTCTTTCCCTTCAGGTTTTACCCCAACAATGTTTTCATTAGTTTCGCTCACTCTCGAAATCAAGCATTTTACAGCAGGTTGGAGCAGCCTGTATCTCAGCACAGGAATAATGTAGGGAAGAATTCAAATACTCATTTTGACTGCCTCCAGAAGTTAGATCAGATGGCAAATTGGATTTGGTGCTAGGTCTTTCCCTTTAGGTTTTACCCCAACAATGTTTTCATTAGTTTCGCTCACTCTCGAAATCAAGCATTTTACAGCAGGTTGGAGCAGCCTGTATCTCAGCACAGGAATAAGGCAGGGAAGAATTCAAATACTCATTTTGACTGCCTCCAGAAGTTAGATCAGATGGCAAATTGGATTTGGTGCTAGGTCTTTCCCTTTAGGTTTTGCCCCAACAATATTTTCATTAGTTTCGCTCACTCTCGAAATCAAGCATTTTACAGCAGGTTGGAGCAGCCTGTATCTCAGCACAGGAATAAGGTAGGGAAGAATTCTAAGGATCATTTTGACTGCCTCCAGAAGTTAGATCAGATGGCAAATTGGATTTGGTGCTGGGTCTTTCCCTTTAGGTTTTACCCCAACAATGTTTTCATTAGTTTCGCTCACTCTCGAAATCAAGCATTTTACAGCAGGTTGGAGCAGCCTGTATCTCAGCACAGGAATAAGGTAGGGAAGAATTCTAAGGCTCATTTTGACTGCCTCCAGAAGTTAGATCAGATGGCAAATTGGATTTGGTGCTAGGTCTTTCCCTTTAGGTTTTACCCCAACAATGTTTTCATTAGTTTCGCTCACTCTCGAAATCAAGCATTTTACAGCAGGTTGGAGCAGCCTGTATCTCAGCACAGGAATAAGGTAGGGAAGAATTCAAATACTCATTTTGACTGCCTCCAGAAGTTAGATCAGATGGCAAATTGGATTTGGTGCTAGGTCTTTCCCTTTAGGTTTTACCCCAACAATGTTTTCATTAGTTTTCGCTCACTCTCGAAATCAAGCATTTTACAGCAGGTTGGAGCAGCCTGTATCTCAGCACAGGAATAAGGTAGGGAAGAATTCTAAGGATCATTTTGACTGCCTCCAGAAGTTAGATCAGATGGCAAATTGGATTTGGTGCTAGGTCTTTCCCTTTAGGTTTTACCCCAACAATGTTTTCATTAGTTTCGCTCACTCTCGAAATCAAGCATTTTACAGCAGGTTGGAGCAGCCTGTATCTCAGCACAGGAATAAGGTAGGGAAGAATTCTAAGGATCATTTTGACTGCCTCCAGAAGTTAGATCAGATGGCAAATGGGATTTGGTGCTAGGTCTTTCCCTTTAGGTTTTACCCCAACAATGTTTTCATTAGTTTCGCTCACTCTCGAAATCAAGCATTTTACAGCAGGTTGGAGCAGCCTGTATCTCAGCACAGGAATAAGGTAGGGGAAGAATTCTAAGGATCATTTTGACTGCCTCCAGAAGTTAGATCAGATGGCAAATTGGATTTGGTGCTAGGTCTTTCCCTTTAGGTTTTACCCCAACAATGTTTTCATTAGTTTCGCTCACTCTCGAAATCAAGCATTTTACAGCAGGTTGGAGCAGCCTGTATCTCAGCACAGGAATAAGGTAGGGAAGAATTCTAAGGATCATTTTGACTGCCCTCCAGAAGTTAGATCAGATGGCAAATTGGATTTGGTGCTAGGTCTTTCCCTTGAGGTTTTACCCCCAACAATGTTTTCATTAGTTTCGCTCACTCTCGAAATCAAGCATTTTACAGCAGGTTGGAGCAGCCTGTATCTCAGCACAGGAATAAGGTAGGGAAGAATTCTAAGGATCATTTTGACTGCCTCCAGAAGTTAGATCAGATGGCAAATTGGATTTGGTGCTAGGTCTTTCCCTTTAGGTTTTTACCCAACAATGTTTTCATTAGTTTCGCTCACTCTCGAAATCAAGCATTTTACAGCAGGTTGGAGCAGCCTGTATCTCAGCACAGGAATAAGGTAGGGAAGAATTCTAAGGATCATTTTGACTGCCTCCAGAAGTTAGATCAGATGGCAAATTGGATTTGGTGCTAGGTCTTTCCCTTTAGGTTTTACCCCAACAATGTTTTCATTAGTTTTCGCTCACTCTCGAAATCAAGCATTTTACAGCAGGTTGGAGCAGCCTGTATCTCAGCACAGGAATAAGGTAGGGAAGAATTCAAATACTCATTTTGACTGCCTCCAGAAGTTAGATCAGATGGCCAATGGAATTCGCTGCTAGGTCTTTCCCTTTAGGTTTTACCCCAACAATGTTTTCATTAGTTTCGCTCACTCTCGAAATCAAGCATTTTACAGCAGGTTGGAGCAGCCTGTATCTCAGCACAGGAATAAGGTAGGGAAGAATTCTAAGGATCATTTTGACTGCCTCCAGAAGTTAGATCAGATGGCAAATTGGATTTGGTGCTAGGTCTTTCCCTTTAGGTTTTACCCCAACAATGTTTTCATTAGTTTCGCTCACTCTCGAAATCAAGCATTTTACAGCAGGTTGGAGCAGCCTGTATCTCAGCACAGGAATAAGGTAGGGAAGAATTCTAAGGATCATTTTGACTGCCTCCAGAAGTTAGATCAGATGGCAAATTGGATTTGGTGCTAGGTCTTTCCCTTTAGGTTTTACCCCAACAATGTTTTCATTAGTTTCGCTCACTCTCGAAATCAAGCATTTTACAGCAGGTTGGAGCAGCCTGTATCTCAGCACAGGAATAAGGTAGGGAAGAATTCTAAGGATCATTTTGACTGCCTCCAGAAGTTAGATCAGATGGCAAATTGGATTTGGTGCTAGGTCTTTCCCTTTAGGTTTTACCCCAACAATGTTTTCATTAGTTTCGCTCACTCTCGAAATCAAGCATTTTACAGCAGGTTGGAGCAGCCTGTATCTCAGCACAGGAATAAGGTAGGGAAGAATTCAAATACTCATTTTGACTGCCTCCAGAAGTTAGATGAGATGGCCAATGGAATTTGGTGCTAGGTCTTTCCCTTTAGGTTTTACCCCAACAATGTTTTCATTAGTTTCGCTCACTCTCGAAATCAAGCATTTTACAGCAGGTTGGAGCAGCCTGTATCTCAGCACAGGAATAAGGTAGGGAAGAATTCTGAGGATCATTTTGACTGCCTCCAGAAGTTAGATCAGATGGCCAATGGAATTTGGTGCTAGGTCTTTCCCTTTAGGTTTTACCCCAACAATGTTTTCATTAGTTTCGCTCACTCTCGAAATCAAGCATTTTACAGCAGGTTGGAGCAGCCTGTATCTCAGCACAGGAATAAGGTAGGGAAGAATTCTAAGGATCATTTTGACTGCCTCCAGAAGTTAGATCAGATGGCAAATTGGATTTGGTGCTAGGTCTTTCCCTTTAGGTTTTACCCCAACAATGTTTTCATTAGTTTCGCTCACTCTCGAAATCAAGCATTTTACAGCAGGTTGGAGCAGCCTGTATCTCAGCACAGGAATAAGGTAGGGAAGAATTCTAAGGATCATTTTGACTGCCTCCAGAAGTTAGATCAGATGGCAAATTGGATTTGGTGCTAGGTCTTTCCCTTTAGGTTTTACCCCAACAATGTTTTCATTAGTTTCGCTCACTCTCGAAATCAAGCATTTTACAGCAGGTTGGAGCAGCCTGTATCTCAGCACAGGAATAAGGTAGGGAAGAATTCAAATACTCATTTTGACTGCCTCCAGAAGTTAGATCAGATGGCCAATGGAATTTGGTGCTAGGTCTTTCCCTTTAGGTTTTACCCCAACAATGTTTTCATTAGTTTCGCTCACTCTCGAAATCAAGCATTTTACAGCAGGTTGGAGCAGCCTGTATCTCAGCACAGGAATAAGGTAGGGAAGAATTCTAAGGATCATTTTGACTGCCTCCAGAAGTTAGATCAGATGGCAAATTGGATTTGGTGCTAGGTCTTTCCCTTTAGGTTTTACCCCAACAATGTTTTCATTAGTTTCGCTCACTCTCGAAATCAAGCATTTTACAGCAGGTTGGAGCAGCCTGTATCTCAGCACAGGAATAAGGTAGGGAAGAATTCTAAGGATCATTTTGACTGCCTCCAGAAGTTAGATCAGATGGCAAATTGGATTTGGTGCTAGGTCTTTCCCTTTAGGTTTTACCCCAACAATGTTTTCATTAGTTTCGCTCACTCTCGAAATCAAGCATTTTACAGCAGGTTGGAGCAGGCCTGTATCTCAGCACAGGAATAAGGTAGGGAAGAATTCTAAGGATCATTTTGACTGCCTCCAGAAGTTAGATCAGATGGCAAATTGGATTTGGTGCTAGGTCTTTCCCTTTAGGTTTTACCCCAACAATGTTTTCATTAGTTTCGCTCACTCTCGAAATCAAGCATTTTACAGCAGGTTGGAGCAGCCTGTATCTCAGCACAGGAATAAGGTAGGGAAGAATTCAAATACTCATTTTGACTGCCTCCAGAAGTTAGATCAGATGGCCAATGGAATTTGGGTGCTAGGTCTTTCCCTTTAGGTTTTACCCCAACAATGTTTTCATTAGTTTCGCTCACTCTCGAAATCAAGCATTTTACAGCAGGTTGGAGCAGCCTGTATCTCAGCACAGGAATAAGGCAGGGAAGAATTCTAAGGATCATTTTGACTGCCTCCAGAAGTTAGATCAGATGGCAAATTGGATTTGGTGCTAGGTCTTTCCCTTTAGGTTTTACCCCAACAATGTTTTCATTAGTTTCGCTCACTCTCGAAATCAAGCATTTTACAGCAGGTTGGAGCAGCCTGTATCTCAGCACAGGAATAAGGTAGGGAAGAATTCAAATACTCATTTTGACTGCCTCCAGAAGTTAGATCAGATGGCAAATGGGATTTGGTGCTAGGTCTTTCCCTTTAGGTTTTACCCCAACAATGTTTTCATTAGTTTCGCTCACTCTCGAAATCAAGCATTTTACAGCAGGTTGGAGCAGCCTGTATCTCAGCACAGGAATAAGGTAGGGAAGAATTCAAATACTCATTTTGACTGCCTCCAGAAGTTAGATCAGATGGCAAATTGGATTTGGTGCTAGGTCTTTCCCTTTAGGTTTTACCCCAACAATGTTTTCATTAGTTTCGCTCACTCTCGAAATCAAGCATTTTACAGCAGGTTGGAGCAGCCTGTATCTCAGCACAGGAATAAGGTAGGGAAGAATTCTAAGGATCATTTTGACTGCCTCCAGAAGTTAGATCAGATGGCAAATTGGATTTGGTGCTAGGTCTTTCCCTTTAGGTTTTACCCCAACAATGTTTTCATTAGTTTCGCTCACTCTCGAAATCAAGCATTTTACAGCAGGTTGGAGCAGCCTGTATCTCAGCACAGGAATAAGGTAGGGAAGAATTCTAAGGATCATTTTGACTGCCTCCAGAAGTTAGATCAGATGGCAAATTGGATTTGGTGCTAGGTCTTTCCCTTTAGGTTTTACCCCAACAATGTTTTCATTAGTTTCGCTCACTCTCGAAATCAAGCATTTTACAGCAGGTTGGAGCAGCCTGTATCTCAGCACAGGAATAAGGTAGGGAAGAATTCTAAGGATCATTTTGACTGCCTCCAGAAGTTAGATCAGATGGCAAATTGGATTTGGTGCTAGGTCTTTCCCTTTAGGTTTTACCCCAACAATGTTTTCATTAGTTTCGCTCACTCTCGAAATCAAGCATTTTACAGCAGGTTGGAGCAGCCTGTATCTCAGCACAGGAATAAGGTAGGGGAAGAATTCTAAGGATCATTTTGACTGCCTCCAGAAGTTAGATCAGATGGCAAATTGGATTTGGTGCTAGGTCTTTCCCTTTAGGTTTTACCCCAACAATGTTTTCATTAGTTTCGCTCACTCTCGAAATCAAGCATTTTACAGCAGGTTGGAGCAGCCTGTATCTCAGCACAGGAATAAGGTAGGGAAGAATTCAAATACTCATTTTGACTGCCTCCAGAAGTTAGATCAGATGGCCAATGCACAATTTGGTGCTAGGTCTTTCCCTTTAGGTTTTACCCCAACAATGTTTTCATTAGTTTCGCTCACTCTCGAAATCAAGCATTTTACAGCAGGTTGGAGCAGCCTGTATCTCAGCACAGGAATAAGGTAGGGAAGAATTCTAAGGATCATTTTGACTGCCTCCAGAAGTTAGATCAGATGGCAAATTGGATTTGGTGCTAGGTCTTTCCCTTTAGGTTTTACCCCAACAATGTTTTCATTAGTTTCGCTCACTCTCGAAATCAAGCATTTTACAGCAGGTTGGAGCAGCCTGTATCTCAGCACAGGAATAAGGTAGGGAAGAATTCTAAGGATCATTTTGACTGCCTCCAGAAGTTAGATCAGATGGCAAATTGGATTTGGTGCTAGGTCTTTCCCTTTAGGTTTTACCCCAACAATGTTTTCATTAGTTTCGCTCACTCTCGAAATCAAGCATTTTACAGCAGGTTGGAGCAGCCTGTATCTCAGCACAGGAATAAGGTAGGGAAGAATTCTAAGGATCATTTTGACTGCCTCCAGAAGTTAGATCAGATGGCAAATTGGATTTGGTGCTAGGTCTTTCCCTTTAGGTTTTACCCCAACAATGTTTTCATTAGTTTCGCTCACTCTCGAAATCAAGCATTTTACAGCAGGTTGGAGCAGCCTGTATCTCAGCACAGGAATAAGGTAGGGAAGAATTCTAAGGATCATTTTGACTGCCTCCAGAAGTTAGATCAGATGGCAAATTGGATTTGGTGCTAGGTCTTTCCCTTTAGGTTTTACCCCAACAATGTTTTCATTAGTTTCGCTCACTCTCGAAATCAAGCATTTTACAGCAGGTTGGAGCAGCCTGTATCTCAGCACAGGAATAAGGTAGGGAAGAATTCTAAGGATCATTTTGACTGCCTCCAGAAGTTAGATCAGATGGCAAATTGGATTTGGTGCTAGGTCTTTCCCTTTAGGTTTTACCCCAACAATGTTTTCATTAGTTTCGCTCACTCTCGAAATCAAGCATTTTACAGCAGGTTGGAGCAGCCTGTATCTCAGCACAGGAATAAGGTAGGGAAGAATTCAAATACTCATTTTGACTGCCTCCAGAAGTTAGATCAGATGGCCAATGCAATTTGGTGCTAGGTCTTTCCCTTTAGGTTTTACCCCAACAATGTTTTCATTAGTTTCGCTCACTCTCGAAATCAAGCATTTTACAGCAGGTTGGAGCAGCCTGTATCTCAGCACAGGAATAAGGTAGGGAAGAATTCTAAGGCTCATTTTGACTGCCTCCAGAAGTTAGATCAGATGGCAAATTGGATTTGGTGCTAGGTCTTTCCCTTTAGGTTTTACCCCAACAATGTTTTCATTAGTTTCGCTCACTCTCGAAATCAAGCATTTTACAGCAGGTTGGAGCAGCCTGTATCTCAGCACAGGAATAAGGCAGGGAAGAATTCAAATACTCATTTTGACTGCCTCCAGAAGTTAGATCAGATGGCAAATTGGATTTGGTGCTAGGTCTTTCCCTTTAGGTTTTGCCCCCAACAATGTTTTCATTAGTTTCGCTCACTCTCGAAATCAAGCATTTTACAGCAGGTTGGAGCAGCCTGTATCTCAGCACAGGAATAAGGTAGGGAAGAATTCTAAGGATCATTTTGACTGCCTCCAGAAGTTAGATCAGATGGCAAATTGGATTTGGTGCTAGGTCTTTCCCTTTAGGTTTTACCCCAACAATGTTTTCATT